>NC_137609.1:26343777-26357075 GCF_963280865.1 Gymnoscopelus braueri | reverse complement strand
GCTGGTGCGGGACAGGATCGGTTGCACCCCTAACCAAACAGCCTGCACCCCACACTGGCTAACCGCCTCTAAGAAGAACAAGAACGCTGATCTAGGGTAAAGCAGGAGAGTAGGGGTACCAGATCCCGGAGAAACCCCCATTTTCTTCTTCTAACTATTTCGACCAGACCCTCTGTGAACCATGGGTGAATGGACCATCCTAGAGAGGCTGCTGGAGGCTGCAGTCCAGCAGCATTCAACCATGATTGGGAGGTAAGACCGACACCCTCCGCTGATGTGCAGACTGAACCAGCACCTGCACCTCCCAGTTTTGATTTGTGCTTTCGATGTGTTTCACAAGCTGAGTGTTTGTGTTGTTTATGTGTACGCTAACGATGTACGGCACGTTCAGCGAGTTGACGATATACCCATTGGATACTCCAACTCGCGTCCCTGTGGTCCCCTGTGCACTGCTGTTCTCCCTAGTGAGCCCTCCCTTCACTCCCCCTCTCTCCCTTATCCTTCACCCTCTACACTCTGCTGCCGTCCTTCTTACCCCTGTCACCCCCACACCCATCATTAGTTCAGGGGTAAACTACAGTGATTGCACATAATCGATCGGTGTGCTGAGCATTATTGTTAATTCAGCGAGACTTGCGACCCCGTGCTGAAGCTACCTAATAGCCCAGCCCATTGATAGATGCAGAGGTTTGACGTTGCTGGCCACAGACCAATAGGACAGAAGGACAGAAGGGGGGAGTGAGAGCAGAACATAGGTGTGGAGGATGAAGAGATCGTGAGAAAACAGGTGTGGAAGGAGAAATTGAAGGTGGGAAGAAAAGTGTCTCTGACATGGTGACTGAAGAGTATAGGTGGCAAAGGCATATACATGAACAGAGGAGCATGCAGTCTGATAGCAGTGGGGACATGAATTGTGGAATATCTGGTGTGTGAATAACATGCTCCATCATGTGATTAGTCCGAATCAAAGGTGCAATTTTCCACCAATTAGACACACATCTATGTGTGGGACTGGCTAAGCTCTATACGCAATTCTGATTTATATTAGTCGTACGATGGTGTATGATGGTGTCCTGCGCCAAAAATTGCAGATGTGTTGTGAGCTTGTAGATCTGCTATTTTCGGCACCGGACACCGTTGTACGACTAAGTATAAATTCAGCAAGTAAAACACATCCTTATGTGATTCACAATTTGAAGGTCACATTCCAGAAAAGCATGGCAGGATAAATGTGGCTTAACGAGATCAGCATAAGACACAAACCCACAGCACTGCTGTGTTCATTATCACAGACCACAGGTAGTCCACAAGGACAAGGTCTAACCTTTGCTCTCTTCCAAGCACTGTTTGATTGCTGTGTGTGTGCGTGCGTGAGTGTGTGTGTGTGTGCGTGCATGTGTGTGTGTGCGTGCATGTGTGTGCGCGCACACATGCAATTCTATGAGAAACCATTGTGGATAAAAGAATGAAAGGCTAGCGATCAAGTTTACATTCATTTGGTTTGGGGATTAAATACATTACACAAAGTTACAATTTAAAACATGGGTGAATTCACTTAGGCCTCTAACAACTGAACGGAATGCCTACAGTAATCTGCATGTTTCACAATGTGGTAGCTGGAGTCACTGATAGCTTGTTAGCACAAAAGACAAACACAAAACATACATCTGTGAACGATTCAGTGAATGAAAGTCATAGACAATTAGAAGCACAGAGATGACTCTCAGTTTGTTAGATGCTTCTCATGAAGTAATGATCTAATCTGAGCTGGATCATACACAGCTTACACCCAACATAGACAGTAGTTGAAATAAATGCATTCCAAACCTGGCCTCATCCTCTTCATCTTTTAATCTCATTGTACTTATCACTCTTGTTAAATGAATGAATATGAATTGGTAACTAAGTGATAATACAGCCCTATTCAGGAAGGATACAGGAACAGTGGTCTCCCACTATGGGGAATAGCACTGTAACTGATATGCATGTGTTTTGGTTTCCCTCAGACTGTGTTTGTCCTACACGGCTCTGTAGTTGGCCGCAAGGCATTAGCTGTAACTGAATCTCAATCTATTCCGCTTGCCAACATATGTGGTCCTATTGTTATCGAAACACTATACAGTATGTGCAGGGGGCTAGATACCATGGAAGGCATTTATAGTTTACTACACTCATTTGTGTGTGTGTGTGTGTGTGTGTGTGTGTGTGTGTGTGTGTGTGTGTGTGTGTGTGTGTGTGTGTGTGTGTGTGTGTGTGTCAGTCAGAAGGTGTATGTGTGTGTGTGTGTGTGTGTCAGTCAGAAGATAAAAAACAAACGCTCCACTAAAAAGGGGCGCTCAGTGAAGCGCAAATATCCGTCAGGAGGCATGCCCCTACCTCCCTCCATCATTGTGTCTGTGTGGTGCATGTGATGACATTATTTTGGCATTGTGCATGTTGTGCGTGTATGAAAAGGGCAATGGGGGAAAGGCTGTACGGAAGCTGATCATTAATGCCGTGTGTCAGACTGGGAACACAAATGAGGGCGGGACAAAAACTATGCCTAAATCTCTACTCACACTAATCTAACATGTGTTGGACTATTGAGACGTCGGACTAATTGGCAGCCCCGTAAATGACAGCGGCCCCCATGTCTGTCCACATTGAGATATGAAAAATTATTAAGTAGTTAGAGCAGAAAGCCAAAGTGCAGCAACCAGCTGATCAGTAAGTCTATGAAAGTAATGTAAACTGGACAATTCAAAGAAATCGCAAAGTATGTTTGCCCCAACACAAGATTATAATCACAGTCACAGTCAGTCTCTAAACACTTCACTCAATAGATATTGAGGACAATATCCAAGCTTTCATTACTAAAACTGTGTGGAAACAATTAGAAAGTAAAAAAAAGAAACTGAATTGGGGAACAAATCCAAACAAGAAATCTAAAATCCAAATATCGATAGGCAGAGATCTGTGATCGTCTGGCAACGTGATACAAGTCAGAGATAATCAAAGTGCTAGTTCAATTAATAATGAATGTCTGCCCCTTTATGCAATCCTCATGACTGGGACATGATCGTCTCAAGTTGCCTACCGTTATGTCTGGGGACTTCTAAATGCCAGGTAGTTGCTAGAACAGCATTCTAGCAACTAGATCCTGCGTTAACAAATGTTAACAAACCTATTCTTATAAACTAATTATGTCACTGCCCCAATATGGAGGACTGCCTTAAAGATTGTGGATTGGTTCTGCAATGCAGCTGTTTTCTTCACCCAGTTTTAGAAATGAAAGCTGGGACAATTGTCCTCAGTCTCTAAGGAAGCATTTAGAGATTGACTTGTGAGTCTATGGAGATGAGGGGTAGCTAGTGCTAACGTTAGGAACAAGGTACAATAACACATTCATTATTCACATTCATATATTCATTTCATCTAATACTCCTGGAAATGTGACTATGGAAGGGTTAAATAATTCCAGTTTTAGCCACATTAGCTTGGATTTTGGTCTTACTTAACTTATAAATGAATAAATGCCTTTGCCACAGCTTGTAACACAGAACCATTAATTTGTGCGATTGAGAGTCAGCGTTTACAAAATTAGACCTGTCCTTCCCCATCAACAGCGGCCAACAGTGGTGGAGATTACTGTTTATTATGGAGAAGAACAGGGAAGAATAGTTGGAAAGCCCATTTAGATGTGCTGTTAGCTGGCCACTATTTGTTCATTTAACTAACCCGAGTTTGAGGATGTAAAAATGTACCGTATGCTATTTTTGAGCGGTGCAACCGCTCCTATAAGAGGGTTTAGGACCCATCCGTGGTGAAAGTTTTTCTTTCCGTCGTGAAAATGTGTCTTTCGCTGTGACGCCATGCTGTGGAAAACATGCCCATAGGCTAAGCTTAGCAGGACGTGCTGTGATTGGCTAGCGAGACACATGATGAAATTAACTTCAAACTTTGCAAACGCGCTGTGATTGGCTAGCGAGACGCATGATGAAATTAATAATAATGTAAAAAATTTAAGCACCGCTCAATTTACACTGAAGGACGTACTGTGATTGGCTAGCGAGACGCATGATGAAATTAATAACTCATAAATAATAATAATTTTGATCCGAGTCTGTTTGATATTTAAAAGAAAATCTAAAAACAAGGATGCGATATGTAAAAACACAGTTTCGGGTATAACCTGGTTAAACCTGGTAAAAAAAAAAACTGGTAGGCCTGTTAGAGGTGACCATTTAGTGAATGAAGTGTGTTTTTATGCAAGATGTTCCTTTCCTTTTCTAAATGATATGTTACCATTTCTTCACCCATAGCCACAATAGAAGCCAAACTGTAATGGAACAGCGCTGTTGAAGGTACATTGTAAGGTGGATTGTAATCAAAATCATTATTTTAATTAAAATAAAGGCTTATTAAATGTTTATACGAATGTTATCTAATTACTATGGAGCATTTGTAGAGACCACAGATGTATGTGGGTCGTGTCTCTGTGCGATCTATGTGCATTTGTGCAAACACACACACACACACACATCTGTAGTCTCCGATACGAAATGTTCATGCACTCTCTACCATGACAGGAATAAACCCTGCAATCCTGTATTAAGTCAGTGTTACAGACGTTGCAGGTAGAAAGGGAAGAAGGGAAGGAAGTGTGTTGATGCATCATTTTCTACACTGCAATGCTGTAGTGAGGTCAGTGCCAGAGACAAGTAGAGCGAGGAAAAAAAAAGAAAAGAAAAGGGGGGAGATAATGGCAGACTGGAGTGATCTGGTAAAGATGAAATAATACAAATCGGGAGAGAAGGATGGAGACAGGATGAAGAACATTATGATGAGATAAAGAGAGACAGTGAGGAAATTAATACTTCATTGGCCGGAGTCCCCCAGGGGTCTGCACTAGGCCCCCTCTTTTCCCCCCTCTACATCAATACCTTGGCCAAAAATAGCAGATCTACAAGCTCATGAGACGCTGCGATACGTCGTGAGCTTGTAGATCTGCTATTTCCGCCGAATGTTTGCCCCCCGACTAGGGATGCTAGGGCTCATGTGGTTAAGGGAAGTTCCTTCTGCACAGCGTTGGGGCGAGCAGAGGTTATAATCACGGTAGGATCTGTGTCATAGCTAGCAGCTGGAGCTGCTAACTGACACTTCTGCAGAGGAAACAACACACTAGGTCATGCATCTATACACACGCACATAGTGTACTGTACTGCACACACACGCTCATGCATGCAAATGCACATGCACGGACACACACACACACACTCAGACACGCATACACACACACACACGCCATCGATTTCCTGTAGCTGATGCGAGTAACCTTCATGATTGACAGGGAGGAACCCTTGCTGCTTTAGGTTTGCACACACTTGACAGCCAACCCAGTTGTAACAGGATACGTTACAAATTAATTTACGTTTCCTTTTAAAGCATGCAGGGGACATTTCAGGTGATGCAGCAGCACTCTACATTATATGGTATTGTGGCATGGATCCAAAATGGACAGCGTTCTCTCTTAAACAAACCCCCAGCTCAGTAATGGACCGAGACACAAACACTGTGTGAATAAATCATTCATAAGCAATGTCAAATTGATCCAATCTAAGAAAGTAGCTCTGGCAAATCTTAATTAGTAGCTACTTGGAACATTATAAGTAGTTAGCACATGGTATGTAGTCTAGAAAGAAGATTTAAAAAAATCTATATTATCAATATTATCAAAAGTTGTTTGACTGACCCATCACTATAAGGTTTATGTATATTATCATATACATTACATAAAACCAGAATACAATAATAAGTCTATTGCTAAAGCTTTCTCTTTCTGGTGGATCTCTAAAACAGAGCGGAATATTCATGACAAAGAGGAACCCCTCAGTCTCAAGGACAACCTGCTTATTCAAAATAATAATCCAATATGGGGGAATTGTCCTTTATGCTTGAGGTATGCCCAATAATCACCATGTGTAGGATCGTGTGTGTGTGTGTGTGTGTGTGTGTGTGTGTGTGTGTGTGTGTGTGTGTGTGTGTGTGTGTGTGTGTGTGTGTGTGTGTGTGTGTGTGTGTGTGTATGCATGTATGCAGTAGTCTGTATGTATGTATGTAAGGTATATACGTATGTATGTACAGTATGTGCGTACGTGCGTGCAGTATGTATGCATATTTATGTATCTAGGTATATGTACGTATGCATGTAGATACAGTACATGTACTGTACTGTATGTACTGTATATGTATGTACCGTATGTACCGTATGTATGTTTGTACAGAATGTATGTGAGTAAAGTATGTATGTCTGTAATGTATGTTTGTACGTACGTGTATATATGTATGCTTACAATTTACAATTCACGCGTTTAGCAGATGCTCTCTTACCCAGAGCAACTTACAAGTGTGAAATCACAGTCTCTTTCAGAGATATGTGCCGTTGTCAGAATATGAACCACATATTATCAAACCACATTGATTCAGCATCTGATGACAGAATTAATAATTTACCTCCCTGTCACCAGGAGCTAAGCTTTCCCTGACATTATACCTTTTTTTGGTTATTAGTTTGTTTGCACAGCAATACCTGATGTTGAATGCTGTTGAATGCTATTGACTGAACTACTGGAGCAGACATTTTGCCAACAAAGCTGATCTCAGCTTTCATTTGGTACAATCATTCATTTGGGCAGCAGGATTTGACTTGAACTTGAGTGAGGCCCTTTATTTATAGCAAGAATATATAAAAAAAAAAGAGTTTCAATAACGTTACACTTTACCTGTATAAAGAAGGTTCATCAATAGTGTACAAAACAGATGAGCAGTGATGATCAGTGGGCCTAGTTGTAATGCTGATCGATGATTTCACTTCTCTCCCTCCCATGGACGAATTACCTTCCTACTCAAGTCAGAACAAGATGAGTCACTCTGTCTCCCGTTCAAAACTGAAAACACATCTCTGCATGAAGTGCCCTCCTCTACCCTCCAATCTGATTCTCTCTCCACACTAGAATATGCTCATGTCTTGATTGACGATACTTCTTAAAAGTCTTCAGATTTTCTTTGATGCTGATTGCTTCAATAGAAAATCCAATAAACAAAGTTAAAAAAAAAAAAAAAAGTCTTCAGATTTCCACTTCATATCAATTATCCGCTATTATTTGTTGTTGCACTTCTGTGCGGGCTCACACTACAGACAATCGGGGAGATTTGGAGTCGGGAACGCCCCTCCCGAAAGTTCCTGGTTTGAGACGAATTGGAACTGATTATTTCAAAATGTATCTCAAAGATCCAATCTTAAAGCTGCACTATGTAACTTTCCTCTTCTACCCCGGATTTGAACCCTGTTTCCTTGGAAATCTTTACCATTGAGCAAATAGAGCCCGCCTACTTGCTCAGGGGATAAATTGAATCTTGATTATCAGGTCAAAATTCGTCTCAATAGAAGATCAGGGAGACAAAATACAACCCCAATTGTATACCAATTGTATAAGTTATATTGTATTAACATACTCTACCATACAGATTGGACAAAATTACATTTTATTCATTAAAGAAAGTTACATATAATGCCGCTTAAGATCTCCTGATCTGCCGACAGATGATAATTATCAAACATGTTTGATATTTATCCACAATAGGACACAATAATAATAGTAGGTTGGCTCTTAATAGTTATTTGACATTACATTCTAAAGCCATGGATTCCATTCAATTCAATTTGTGCTCATTGGATCGATTAATCAATTAATCAATAAAAAATGTTGTGACACCCCTACTCATTCATTATGTTCTCTCAATGAGTTGCGTTCCCAGTATACATTTACATATGCGTTGTACTGTAGTAGTACTTTTGCCACTGCAACTGTAGCTAAACAAACCTTCAAAAACATGTCACTCTCTGATCACATAAAAGGCGCCTTTGATGCACAATACAGTACAGTATGTAGATTGTGTTAGTGAGAATGTGTCAGTATGTGTGTTTTCTTTTGCACCTACTGTTATGCTTAGGGGCATTGTTGTCCCTAGAGACTCATAGCAGCAGCTGCTGAATGGTGTGTGTGTGTGTGTGTGTGTGTGTGTGTGTGTGTGTGTGTGTGTGTGTGTGTGTGTGTGTGTGTGTGTGTGTGTGTGTGTGTGTGTGTGTGTGTGTGTGTGTGTGTGTGTGTGTGTGTGTGCACCAGCGTAAGAGGAACTACCATTGCATTTACACAGTCTTACAGGTCAAACAGATGCCGACCAATCAATAAGTTAGACATAATTAGCTGAATAATAACCTCACATTAAAGCTACCATTCTGCATTTTAACTCATAGTCATGTTATCATTTCACTGTCAAAATGTTAAGAGTGTTTACATGCCATTGGAGCTGACCCTACATCAGTGGTTCCAACCTTTTCCGGGTAAGGGCCCACTAGAAAATATGGAAAGTGCGCGAGGCCCACACATCTGACCACTTAACACGTTAAGTGGTCATATGGGTGGGCCATGTGCATTTTCAGAGCATGTTTATTTGAATGATCAATCAATCAATTGTATTCCGGCTTGGATCAATGGAACTAATGTAGTATACTTTAAGTTCCTATTTATCGGTATCACAATGAAAGCATATGTTTTTTTAATATTAATGTTATATTATCATTAAAATCTTAGTGTTTTCCAATTATTTGGGGGCCCACTTGCAATACCCTCATGGCCCACCAGTGGGCCCCGGACCACAGGTTGGGAATCACTGCCCTACATTATAAAAACACCATGACTGTCCTCATGCATATCATAGCACCCCATGTGGGTCAGTCACGTCAGTCATTCAATCATGACCTGAGCCTTGATGAGAGCAGGAACATCATAAAAGCTCACAACAGATGGAATAACAAGCTCTACCGTGCTTTCATATCTTGTGTTACTGTCAACTTTCGGCCAGGCTACACACCACCCATGTATATTTAAAATGGTTGCCTGTTGCTCAACATTGAAACAACCCAGCCGATGAAATTCCCCCAAAACAATACTCATTAAGGGTTTCACGGTCACTAATATTTTATGAGTTTTACTTCCATGCCAATCGTGCGTCAGCGTAGTGTTAACATACAGTACTTCAAATGGTCCAGGCAATTTTGAAATGCTTTGTTAGACAGTTCAGGTACGTAGTCGACCTTACACACACATCGATTTAAGAGCTGCCATGGCCATCGAGTGAAAGCCACGTATTTAGAAAAACACATGCGACATTAGCTACCTAATGAGCCACATAACTAATTTGGCAAAAGATGAGGAAGAGAGTACGCTGACTAGGCCAAGAGCTTTCAGGCTAGCTCCATGTGAGCTGTACAGTATGCTCACATGTCACACAGTGTGATGTATTAAGCCTTCCTCCTTTATTAGCTCACTTGCTCTCTCTTCATCCTTCCACTACATCTTATATGTCAAGACAAGGCCTGTAGGTTTGATGTGGCCTATATTATAACTCTATGGATGTGGCCCGCAACAAATGTATTTGTTGACGCCTTGTCAACAAATAAATTCATGGTTAGCGGGAACACAGGTCCAAGTTGCCACATACAGCAGAACACACTTTTTGTATAGGGCATAGCAGTGGCGGCCATTTTCTGGTTCCACTTCAAAATACTCAATGCATTTTTCCCATTGACATTTCCAAAAATATTTACATCAAATCTGTCATAAAACGTTTGATTCTGAGAAACAACTTTTTTGAAAACGGCAAAACAAAGGGTATCTATTAAATATAGTATATCATATAATTAAATATAAAATGTTAAAAAATCACAGAAAAAAATGTTTAATGGTCATGATTCACCAGGACCCTGGATGGCTTGATTCTAGGCTTAAATGAATTGATATAAATATTTTTGGAAATGTCAATGGGAAAAATG
This sequence comes from Gymnoscopelus braueri, assembly GCF_963280865.1. NCBI lineage: Eukaryota > Metazoa > Chordata > Actinopteri > Myctophiformes > Myctophidae > Gymnoscopelus > Gymnoscopelus braueri. The sequence goes on along the minus strand of NC_137609.1, from coordinate 26,347,201 downwards.
CATTGAGTATTTTGAAGTGGAACCAGAAAATGGCCGCCACTGCTATGCCCTATACTGTATGCTAAACATGAACAATTATCTACTGGTGTTTTACATTTTTGGCTTTGTTTGGTTAGCTCACTGTTTCTCAACGTCGGGTTCGTCCGGGGACGGGGGACCTCCAAGCGTCCAAATGGACCCTTACGGGCCTGTAACTCTGAGAACTGTAACTTCTTTAACAAAAAAAATTCTGTTAAAAAGCATGTGCGTGTTAGAATAAAACCCACAATCGACATATTTTACATAGCTTGGTAAAAAAAACTAAAGTTAAATTGTATATCTTTTGTGAGTGGCAAAAGTTTCACAACACCCACTCCATGAATTTCACCCCCAAAAGCCTTTAATTTATATATTAACAAAAGGGAAACTCACGCTGATTTTAAGAGATTGTATGATTTGAAGGTCGAAAAACAACAGAAAAAGAAAACACAGCTCACGGTAACTAAAGCTCCACTGGCTAAGAGAAACGATCCACAGATCGTATAAAACAGTTAAAAGAACGCTTTTTGAAACGCTTCCGTCTTCCGGTGAAAACAAAGGGTTGAAAATGACTGCCCTAGCTTTTCTAGGACACACTCATGGCAGTGGAGAGATAAAAATGACACATTTTAGACATGGGCATCTACTGGCCACTCATGAAGTAAGGAATGGGATGCTACATGATCTCCTGCTGCTTTTTTTTAGCAGTCCAAGTTGGTGACCTGATTTGTTGTCGGGCAGAAACCTTGTATCTCCGCAATTCATATTTTATGTTTTGTATTTCATAAATGAATGCCCTATTTTACACTGTCATTTTGTTGTATGACAGTGTAAAGGTAAAGAACATTTCCGATCTACAGTACAAGCTCACAACGTGTTGCATTGTAGATCTGCTATTTTTGAAACACTTTGTCTATAGTGACATGCCTAAAATAGGGATGCCAGGTTGAAAGTGGTTAAGTCTGTCTGTGGTTTAAAAAAATATGTAACCAATTGAAAGCATTAACAAGAGCTTTTGACTAAATAATCAAATCAATTCCCCCCCCCCCCCCATTTCCTGAAAAGTATTTTTGCACATACAAGGTTCCGGTCGACAGCAACGATATTATCCCTTCGGGTTTGATATCTGATTCAAAATGATTCTTGCGTCATTTCCTGTGGTCACTGAATATTCTGCCATACAGTGGAAGCCCTCAGGGCTCTTCCGCCTCAACCTGCAGTAATGTATGAGCCCCTCTGCAGCATTTAAACACTGATGTTTGCAGATGACCTCTCACTGCTTTCTGCTAATGCAGCAATTTTGTTCATTGCTGATTATCCTGTAACCACAGCAGCAGAACGCAGAACACACACACACACACACACACACACACACACACACACACACACACACACACACACACACACACACACACGTGTGTGTAAACATGCATGCCACAACACCCTATATTGCAGCATGTTGGAACTTGTTAGTGAGAAATCCAAAGCAAGTAGCCACTGCAGCAGAACTCTGCATACAGTGCAGCAGCCCACACTGTATGCGTCCTCATAGTAGGCATTGGCAACAGCACTGTGAAACCTGCAGTGCTTTAAAGGGAAACATCGCAGATTTTGAACCTAAATCCCATTTGTTCTGATGTGATGTTGGGAAGTTTCCCTATAACAGACGAGAGGAAAACTTAATGGGCTCTGTCCTCGATCTACAAAAACGTTTTTACTACAGTGGTTACCTCACTAGCAGTTTATGACAATAAATAATGACAGTAATTCAATATTCTGCTCTTTTTTATCATAAAAACTATATATATATATAGTATTTGTTTAAAAAAAAAAGTGGGCTTTTATGCCTTTATTATCGATAGGACAGTAGGCTGACAGGAAATAGGGTGAGAGATGGGGGGTGACACGCAGCAAAGGCCGCCAGGATCGGGGACTCGAACCCGCGACACGCTGTCAGGTTACATTGTAGCCTAGATTCACAGACCCTATATTCTTTGTTGACCAGGGTTCCCCAGCGCACTTGGTCCTCTCCTTTTTTCCTTCAACACCAAATCTCTTCGTCGTGAACAGCCGCTCTACAAGCTTGTTTGACTATTTTCGCCCAATGTTGGCCTATTATGACAGGCCCAGAATAGAGATGCTAGGGTTCATGTGGTTAAAGTATATATGAAGTTATACCTTATACCGGAAGTATTGGCCGTCACTCATCACTGTAAGACCAGTCTGTGAGACTGATACAGTGCATAAAGAAATGTGCCTGTTTTGGCCACCACCAATGTCTGGTGAATGTTATGATTGTTCTTATTATTTTATATTCTTATATTGTATTGTAGATTAATTATTTGCATCTCAGCTCATCAAACATACAGTATGACATGTTAAGTATGTGTAGTGTAGAATAGCTGCTTTCTTGGTAGCAACATAATGCGGGACAGAATCAACAAATTGTGTCTGTGTGCGTGTGTGCGTGTGTGTGTGCATGCCACAGGGTATTTTAATCACTTACAGTAGTTAGGCGTTTTAACCACTCATGCCCTTTTTTAGCCTTCGACATACGCTTTCAGTGATAGGTACAATTCGCATGCAAGCATGCAACTTATGAAACACCAAAGGTGAGGCTACATATATATATTTTTTCTTTTACAAACACACCGAAAGGCAGTGTAGCGTACACAGCTCACAGCTGCTCCAAGCACAGATGCTCAGAGGCGAGTGCCATCCCACACCAGGGATGCACATGCCTCTCTTTCCCTCTCTGCACTCTCTCGCCTTACAGTATGTGTGCCGTTCCCCTCCCTCCCTCCCTCTCTCGCAAAAATTCACACACTCGCAGGTGGTGCAGGAACAGTCCTGCAGCAGCATGCTGCTCTATTTTAAGTCAGCTCCACGGTAACACGTTCTGCCCTGTCTGACACTTTTGCCCTTGTAAGAATTTATACCATCACTCACGTCATGGCTATGGTTGCTGTGGTAACTGGTCCTGAGGAGTAGGTGTTAGCAGTGGGGCTCATTTAAAGACACACCAGACTCTAAAGACACACGCGCACATACACACACACACGCACACACACACACACACACACACACACACACACACACTCAGAGAGAGACCTTTTGTTTAAATTCATTGTAAAAATAATCGTCAGAAATTGAATTATGTGGATCTCGGGATCCTTATGTGGATCTCGGGATCCACATGGGAAACAGCGTGGCGCCGATGGAGCATCGCAAGACTGCCGCAGTTCAGGCAGTCATGTTGTTCCCCATGGTCCGTCACCCTCCAATCTCATTCGTTAACGACAACGTATGCCCTCAATCCTAATGGTGGATTCTAGGTAGTCTTTTTAAGAAGAACAGCGTTCACTCTTCATACTATACACTCAGCATAGGTGTTATATATACAGCT
>NC_137609.1:26208777-26341277 GCF_963280865.1 Gymnoscopelus braueri | reverse complement strand
ACTCCTTCCTGCACCCTTACATGGATCAAGGTCAAGGTCACCACGCTCCAAACGCTCGCAAGCTCCGGAACATCAACGGCATCATGGTTCAAAACCAGGATAGCGGCAAGGAGGACCACGACTGCATGGAGGTCAAGGAGATCCCGAACGCACCCCGCGGACTCACGGCACAAAAGAGTGCTAAAACGCGGCGACAGGAAGGCATCTCACGCTTCTACGTCATCCAGGTGGTTTTCCGCAACGTGCTGGAAATTGGCTTCCTGGCCGGGCAGTACTTCCTGTATGGCTTCAACGTGCCGGGGATGTTTGAGTGCGACCGCTACCCCTGTGTAAAGGAGGTGGAGTGCTACGTGTCTCGGCCCACAGAGAAGACTGTGTTCCTGGTCTTCATGTTTGCTGTGAGCGGCATATGTGTGCTGCTCAACCTTGCAGAGCTCAACCACCTCGGCTGGAGGAAGATAAAAACAGCCGTCCAAGGGGTGCAGGCACGCAGGAAGTCTATCTGTGAACCACGCAAGAAGGACGTGTCACACCTGTCCCAGGCTCCTAACCTGGGCAGGACCCAGTCTAGTGAGTCAGCCTACGTCTGACAGAGGCTCCTCTGCCTTGGGGCTCCTGGACCTTTTGACCTTTGGAGAAGAGTTTTTCCCGGGCCCAGAGCCCCCATTCATAAGGGCACAAACTTTAACTGCAAACACTGCAACATTATTCAGTTCTCAGAGTCTCTTGACTCTTCGAGAAAGAAAAAGAACCCTTGTCAAGGGCAACCATGTTACTGTAACAAAGCATAACTTACAATGGTCATGGGGAGTTCTACCCTGCCTAGGTGACACTAGGTGCCTTCAAGGAGTTCACAATAGATCTGTTGTGAAGTGATTATGGATATTGAAAAACTGTCAGGATAGGAGGAAGAAGTAACTTAAGTCTTTTTATCATTTGCCTTTGCTGGAGGTCAAAAATAATCCCTTCATTTTCCAAGTATGTGTGCATATGCAAGTGCTTAAGCGTGTGCATGCATGCGCATGTGTGGATGGGAAAATAAGACGTGTCTGACTTGAGTCAGAAAACAGAATGCTGATTTGAGCTGCTGAGGGAATGAACATTTTCTTTCTGACTGTTCATAATCTGGGGGTAAGTTCATTCAGAGGACATCTAAGGGATATGCGCCTTTTTATCAACCTATATGAAACTTGAATACCGTAGGTAAAACGTAAAGAGAACTCTAAAACTATTTATTGTCATAAAACAGAATTATGATTATGAACTGATTTACTGTCCCTGTGCCAGACTTGACATATACATATTCGCATCTCACTGTGTTCTGTGAAGCATTAGGCGGTGGTCAGACTGAGGACGAAATGCTCTGAAGCATCTGCAAGCAAGCAGTGCTAAGACAAAAACCTATGCTATGACAGAACACTTCATACATTGAATTTGATTTGGGTTCAACTGTGTGTCATGCACCACAGCACTCCCAAAGCTTAAGTGGCATGCCATTTACACTTAGAAGCCATTGAACACACTAAAGCAGTGTGCTAGAGTTTTTACTTTGGCTTGTGAGTGTGATCGCCATCCAAAGGAATGAATGGAACAATGAAAATATTGTACTTTTTCCATTTATACGAGAAACAGAAGTATTATTCTCAAAGATATTCTCAAGTGTAACCACAAGTGTTTTTCTTCACAACCAAATTTGGTGCCATATTTCCAAGTTACTGTAAATAGATAATGTAGTAATTACATTTAGCCTTTTCCCTATGAGGTATAGGTGAGTTTTACCTGGGGTAGGAGTGGAGGATTTGGTGATGGAAATTACTCATAGATTGCCAGCTTTAACAATATATATTATTAATGTGCTCTTTGTTAAGCCTTTGTCCTCTAATGGAGACTGTATGTTCCAAAACGTGTTTTCCCCTATGGACTTTGAAAAAGGCATGTTACTGAAGAATTAATAGAATGGATAGATTATGTCATGACATGTAACTTAAAAAGAGACTGTTTTATTTATTTGCATCCTGCTCCTGTGAAATGTAATACTCAGCATGCATTAAGATGAAAAATGATATATGAGATATGAACATAGCACCCTGTTGTGGGAATATGGGGAATGAATACCTGAAAGGCTCCGAAATTGAAGCAATAATAATAACTATGTTAAAAAAATATGTGAATAAATTATTATGCAAATGGTGGGATCATTTCTGCTGTACCAAACATGAACGTAAACCGCCTCGCCCCAGCTGGATTTCCCCAAGGAAGCAATAATAATAATTAAACAAATGCACCAGGGGGTGCAAACCCTCTGCAACAAAATCTCCCAACAGTATGTCTCTCAATTGTGGCCTCAACATTTGACTTTTTGACCCAAAAAGTAATCTTTTCGGGGCAGTCTATTGATCAGTCCCACCCAACTGTATGAAAATCCCAAACAGTCAGACTTTGACCTTGATCTTTGACCTTTTTGATCCAAAAGTTAATATAAATAATGATAATTCGGGGAAAATTTAAACAATTAAACATCCATAATCGGTTTCTTGGCATAGCCCCACAGTCCATTATGTGACACGCACAAATAACAAAACACAACCAGAATACTTAGGCCTCGTACACACAGTTAAAACACTCGACGCATGATTTACGCATGCTTCATGGGGGGGTGAAGCCGTTTCAATTCATTCCCTATGGAAGTCACGTGGTTTTGATGCGCTGACTTGTCGCAGGGAAGGAGGGGTGAAGCCATGAAGCCATGCGACAAGTCAGCGCATCAAAACCACGTGACTTCCATAGGGAATGAATTGAAATGGCTTCACCCCCCCCCCCCCTGAGGCACGCGTAAAGCATGCGTCGCGTGTTTTAACTGTGTACGAGGCCGTACATCTCTCAAGACGCAAGCCCAAGCCCAAGCACAAATCACAAGGTGCTTCTGCCTTTCATATCATAAAGTTTGACGGAGGCTTATGGCCCCACCATGAAGAAGGTGCTTACCTGAGAAGGTATGGGCACAAAGGATGGGCAACAGGCCAAAGGTTTCATGGTCTTACCGGCAGAGACAAGGCTGAGAAGGGATGCTAGATGTTAATCTGTCACTGTCTGTTGGAGACACCCTCAGGGCAGCCAGCTGTACAGAAATGAAAACAAGTAGCTTTCCATATGTCTGTGTCCTCACTTGACAGGGGTGGGTGGGGGGGGGGGGGCATTGAGTCCACTATATATTCTCATATTCAAACTTATGTCATGAAATGCTTCCATTACGCAACCATGTGTGAGTCCATCACCAAAAAAACACGGTACATGAATAGTCTAGAATCCAGGGCTTTTAGCTACACAGATTCAAAACCTGGATACAGGTTAATTATTTAACATTGTGTGTAGTGATACAGTACATCTCTGGGAGGCTAGGAGGTGTTGGTATATTCTGAATATTTCACAAGCTCAGCCATATAATATGACAATGTGAAGCTGCTGACCATACAGAATCCATGACTAATGCAGTGATCCATGACTAATGCGGTGCTGCGGCGATGAAAAGCATTTCTTTTCGGCGGGCGAAACTGTTGTGCGATGGAGCATAAATTAAGCGTTTGCGAACAACCCCGGCACGTTGTACACCATACAGGAAGTACTCCCCGGCCAGGAGGCCAACTTTCAGCACGTTGCGGAGAACTTGCGGATCATTTTAATGCGCCGTTGCCGATCACATCATCTGATCAACCAGCATGTTGCCCTGTGTCTTCTTGTCAGTCTCCATAAACATCATTTGATCACTAGAGAGCAGGCGTTTGCTTAAACCATTTAGACCTGGAAAGCCTATACGTTGTTATACCGTTCAATCCGGGAATGCCTCTCTGTCATTTTAGTTGTTACTATATATTGTCACTGTCGGGCAGAAACCTTGTATCTCCAAGTTTTAAATTTGTATGTTTTCTCGTGAATTAAAGCCCTACTTCATCACACAAGAGTGTCGCACAAAAGTAGTGAAAATAGCAGATCTACAAGCACACAACGCCTCGCGTAGATCGGCTATTTTCACTAATTTAAATCATTTTTTAAAATAATAATAAAAAAAAGGCTTTCCAAAACTGTTTTGGACAAGGTTTCCACCCGACAACAACAATATATAGCAACATGATTCAATAATAATAATTTGAATAAAAAATTTACATTTTTCCAAAAGGCTAGGATTTAGACAGCATTTTTAGAATCGGCCTCAGGTCTAAATGGGTTGAAGGGCAACTTCGGGGAACTATTTGACGTGATTCCTAGCGTTCTATTGTGAGGAGGACACGTGAAAATCAGACACAACACTTCCCCGTGCATGTTGTGTGCAGAGAGCTGTAAAATCAACGGCAGCCTAGGTTCAATGCGTTGAAGCATGTCATTTTGCATAGGGTGGACCACATACTGTAACACACCGGGAAAGTGTTAACGTCTAATTTTTCTCCTTCACAATAGAACAATGGGGTTTACTTTACATAAATATCTATGAAAATCAAACACCAAACCTTTTGAAGTTCATTATCTTTGAATGATCTAATGATAATGCTATGGTTTCTCTGCCTTGGGTTGGGTTTTCTGTACTGAAGGAGATGAAAACAGCAGTGATCACAGACCCAAAAGAGCCACAAGAGAGGTTACTGGGGAGGAGAGTGGTGTGGGGGTGGTGAACCTTTTAGTGGTATTAAACCTTCAGTCAGAAGACGCAGCGTGTGGCTTTAGTCCTGGGGGGACACTGAAAGCAAAGGGGGGAATAGAGGGGGTGGGCTGAGGGATGCTTGTGTAATAAAGTTGATGCCTGATAGGATGTAGAGTAATGAATTTAGGGTTATTCATTCACTTAAAGGCCATGCTCTGTACTTATTGACATGTGGATAGCAGTGATTGAGTCAGGCATGAGTGTGATATACATTCTTAACAACAAACACACTCTTGCATGCGCATAGATAGCATGTTACTGTATGTAGACAGATGCCAGGTTTATTTGTAGACCTGGCATCCTATAGTGTGTATAGTTTCAATGTACATATTCTTTTTTGTTGATATTATACTGTTAAGACTGATGATTTTACCTATGATCCTACTATTTCCATGCATTTGATGTATTACCTTGTGTTTACCTTGACTCTGGATTAAGAGCATCTGCTAAATGCTTAAATTGTAAATTTCATGAGTAGGGCTGGGCGATATAAACAAAATCATAAATCACAATATTTTTGACCAAATACCCACATTTTGTGATGATAATATCAATGTAACAATAATATTGTCACATAATATTGTTGTCACAACAATATTATGACATGCAAAATCCCAGATATATAGTCTCATATCACGATATCAATATTACAGTATATTGATTTACTGCCCAGCCCTAAATGAAGAGGCAAGTACAGGTACTGTATGTGCACGCATGCACGCACGCACGCACGCACGCACACACACAAACGCGCGCACGCTCTCTCTCACACACACACACACACACACACACACACACACACACACACACACACACACACACACACACACACACACACACACACACACACACACACACACACACACACACACACACACACACACACACACACACACACACACACACAGCATCATCAATAAATAACCAAAACAAAAGCATTGCTGAGGATGTGGCTGACTGGTTGCTGTGGTGACAGCAGGGTGGTAATGATGTTAAGCACCACAGAGACTACAGTATACTGACAGCCTGCAGAGACACACAGCACTGCAGCACTTCTATTGCTGCCACTCCAAAACCATCAGGTCTACAGCAGTGCTTCTGAAACTTTTCCATGTCAAGGACCCCCAATCTATTTGGCCGGATACACCCATCTGAACATATTTCGTGCCAGGGACTGTAGTACCATAGGCCAGTGAAGATTAGCGATCAAAATTATTAGTATTTGTCAAAATGAAAAAAAGAGAGCCGATCTACAAGCTCACGACGTTGTACAGCTTGTAGCAGTGGACAGCTTGTAAATGTGCAGCATAAATTAGGATTACATTTGATGTAATATTACATTATTTTGTTGGGGACCCCCTGGAACATCCTCAGGGTAAACAGATATCTTTAATAAAGATATCTATCCTCAAGGAACCCCGGGGGTCCCCGGACCCCACTTTGAGAACCACTGGCCTACAGTACAGCACTACTTTAACTTCATCCTCACTCAAAGTCCAGACCAGCGCTTCCCAAACATCGTAAATGTTCAGGTTTTTGGTATGTTTGTAGAAAAAACTAATCTAATTTGTCCAAAAGACTTTCAGAAATTTCGTAAAGAAAAGATAATCTGAAATAAATAAAAAATTCGTTCAAAAAAGTTCTACAACAGCTTGTAGATCTGCTATTTTCAAGATGAAAATGTTTGGGAAGCCCTGTCTGGAGAAAAATTACACTCAATGTATTTGTCATCACCACAGGCTACTACCAGATATGGTGTTACCTCCCACTGAGTGGTGTGATAACCGGAATAATATAACAGAATTTATATGAACAAATTACAAGATGAGAATGGCGTGCACCGTGGAGCACATATCTACACCAGGCTGGATGGCCCCAAAACATTTTCTGCAACAAACGGTGAAAGTTTTCTCATTTTGTCCCCCCTATGGATTGAGGTGAAATCGCTTTTGTCACTGCGACAGCGTTGTTTAGAAGCCCTTCAATATATATGACTCAAATTTGAGGTTGATCAGACGATGCAATTTAATTGAGGAAATGACGGTAATTTATGTCTTAACAAGGCAACTACAGGTCCATTCACACCAAACTCGATAATGATCACGATACCTATAAATATGTCGTCTAAAAAATCGCTCAACTCAAATGGATGGCAGCGTCCACGCCACAACTATAACGGAAACTATAGTCGTGGATGATATCGTTTGGATCACTTTCAGTGCGGTTTTAGGAATGATTGACACAAACATTGACAGCCTTCAAAATCCATCAGAAGGACATCTGACATGCAGTCGGTCTCACTGACCCTCAGAAAGTATTTTTTATTAACGGAGATGAGGAGACAATTATGAATAGCTAACGCTAGCTGGCATTACCGCAGGTAGGCTCACCTCCCACGGAGGCGGAGATCTCTCCATCCCCCTCTCTCCCTCCGTGTGGACTGTGCAGTGCGTGTTTAATGCACTGGTTACATAACATTATCGTTCTTCAGTCTGGACGTGTGAATGGCGCTTTAGACATGTATAGTAATGTCTTTCAGCCACAGTTTGTCTTGGGGTTTTCAGTATCCTCTGGTGTACAAATGGGCAGACAGAGTGACATACATACGCCTACAGTCAGTCTCATTACAATAACTATGCAGCTCAAATAATAGTCTTATAAAATGCAAGAAACCAAAATAATATCTGATTTTGTTAGTTGTTCCTGAAGTAATAGCAATATCATTTAAAACGTACTATCTGTAATAATATTGAATTGTGAGCTGGCACACATACATACATACCTACGCACGCACGCACGCACGCACGCACGCCATGCACGCACGCCATGCACGCCACGCACGCACGCACGCACGCACGCACGCACGCACGCACGCACGCACGCACGCACGCACGCACGCACGCACGCACGCACACTTTAGTTGCACACATATCAAATAGTTCACATACAGTAATAAACAATCTTACATTACTGGTAGAAACAACTTGCATGACCATTAAATGTGTTGCTTTTTTTAATGTGTCCTTGATTAACAACAATTTACAACTCTACACATTGTACTGTATCTAAATATATCCATATTAATTAATTAAGCTGCAATACGTTTAACTTATTGCAGATTAATAACTTTGTATTTCCTTTTTTAAATTGAAACCCACATTTCATGGATATAGCTCTGTTGTAACACATGCAAACAAGATCCAAAGACTCGGCCAAAACTACAGTATGTGGATTTATTGGTGCAGTAAATCAATATTGCAGTTCAACCTTCCCACCCCTCTCTCCCCTTCCCTCTCATTGACTTAACATGTTATTGCGTGCAGGGTCCTTAGCATTGTGAAAACACGTATTGTGCTACAGTGGGTCTCTCAAACCTATTTTCTGCACCAGTAGAATTCTGCAGAGCTGTACAGTATGTTTTATGTCGGCTGTGGCTCGCAGGAGCACAGTAATCTTTCCATAGGTACAGATAATGATTTCAAACCCTGCTATGGCTTAATGCACATTCTCCCACTATGTGTGCACACGTAACAATGCACATGCATGCACAAAAACAAAAGCCAGTAGAGTAATGCTAACGTCATGCATTAAAGCATGTAAAGCAATTGTTTATCCCAGTGTGGAGTCACAAGAGAATTTCAGCGCACTGTGCTCATCTCAAATGAAGGGAGATTAATGCAACACGATTATGAAGCTGGCACGACAGAAAAGAGCAGAGAAATCCTCATAATACAACACAGATTTAACGAGGTGGCACTCTGACTTGCCTGCCAAGCTATCCATTTTAAAACAGGCAAGAGTATCTGTTGACTGATAGATATGGCTGGGCAGCCAGGTCCGGCCCAGCTGAAGTGCCATATGTTGGCTTCAGCTCAAATAATTTCCACTGAGGTGGATTAAGGAATGCATTAACCCTCATTAGTATCAGCACTGCAGTAGGAATGTCTTTGAGGTAGAGAACAAGTTTGCCAGTGGGAATATTGCAGAGGAATATTAGAAAAACATTTCACCCAAAAAAATGCAAAATCGCTATAAATGCACAACCCCTCTTTAGGTTTCTTTACTGGGAGTGTGTAAGGATAATGATGTGAGACAGGAACAGGGACATCAAAGCAGTAACTTGGGGATTCAACTTCCCGTTTTTCTCCAAGTTCAAACCACTGGTGATCACATTTCACCACAAAGACAAATCTCTATAAACACAGCGCTCAGGACGATTTGATACTTTCAGTATTTATTTTGACATGTTGATATACAAACAGCAGCCAACTCTGCTGCCTTTCTACTCTCTCTGATCCTGTACCGCTGTCTCAGCTGCTAAAGTAACATCATGCTGAAATTCAACATAATGTAAGATAAAACTTCCTTTAAGTAACCACTTACACTAGACCCTCTATACTTGGTCAACGAATACTAATACAACCAGAATATGGATGCTAGTGTTCAAGGGCGGCCATTTTGCTCTTACATCATACTCGGGGATGTGTGTTTTTGTGTGTGTGTGTGTGTGTGTGTGTGTGTGTGTGTGTGTGTGTGTGTGTGTGTGTGTGTGTGTGTGTGTGTGTGTGTGCTCGTGCGTGTGTGTGTGCACGAGTGTGTGCGTGTGTACAACCTAGCGCAGCCTCCAGTACATTGTGCATCTCCTTTGACACCACACTCATGCAGGCACAATGCTGCACCTCTCTTTTGTCCATCAGAGGGGGCTACTACCCTCTAAACACCTCCCCCCACCCCCCGGCTTGCATCCAGCTCTCTGGAGCCAGTCTCTCTGCAGCATGTCCTGGCATGATTAGTATTACAGGAGAACATGAGCCATGTAATTGTCTTTAAAGCACATCAGAGGTTTTAATGAAAACCCACAGTAAAACAAGGGTGCAAGAGGTCATCCTATTGAGTCTTTTCCTAGATAGCCTTAGTCTCTAGTTAAACATATTCATTGTGGACAGCGGTTCTTTCCAGTTTTTAACTATTCTCCACATCTTCAATTTGCCACTTTTCCACTCGATGTTTTGCTAGGGCGCCTCCCAGTGGTGGTACTATTTCAGTTATCTATTTTTCAGAGCAACCCTAGCCTGGCATGGCCAGGCAGATTCGTTTGGTTTCCAGGCTAGAGCAATCTCTCCAAAGCAAAATTAAAATATTTGTGAAAAGTTGAATATTTTAAATGGACACACATATAGGCTACACATAAAACTGTGCTCCCCTATAACTTTAAAGAATTAACACCAAACCGGCTGTTTGACATTTGCCTTCTAATCACATTTATTGTATTAGAGAAGGATGATAATCTGAGCCATCATCACCCCACCCTAAAGATTTTTATCTGAACAGTGTATTATGAGAATTTCATGTTTAATTGTAAAATAATATAATTGTACCATCAATGTGGACGTGTTGTGATCTTGTAGATCGGCTACTTTTGATTTTTTTTTTTTAATGTAAAAAAACTAAGTGAGTACGGGTGACATCAATCTGTCATTTCCTCCTCTACCTGCGTGTGGGGACCACAGGAGATGTCTGCCCTCCCTCACAGGTGCACGATCTCCTCAGATTGTGATTTAGAGCCAGAGGAAAGAGCCATTGGCAAGTTTAGTGCATTCTGTTAATAGGCCAGCTCCCTGCACGGCCAGAGATAACATGAACTGGCAGCCTTTCAGTTGGACTCCATCGTCCTGACTCAACGACATTCCCAAGATGTCCAGTAAAGCTCCCACACAGACTCTGAGGCCAGGGACATCTAATGATATTATTACTCTTGACTGATTCAGTCAAGATTATACCTGTAGATAAATACTACCATGCCTTAAAACCTCTCATATCCGCCCCAGTGGCCCACACATAACAAACTAAAACAATTATGACAAGGACGTGAATACCGGTACACCCCCATTTGTCACATTCATACAAAAATTATGCAGATATTTCCCAACGAGCCATTCTACCATCACTCCAGTAAGCTGACCACTGTAAATTCCAAAAGAAAGCAAAGCCTCATTTGACTACATCTACATCATCTGATAAAATGAGAGGTTGACTTTATAGTGGAAAGAGGACAGAGGAAGGATATCCTACGTGCACCCCCCGACGGGGTAGGGTTTCCCACCCCAGTGTATGACATAAGAGCAAAATGGCCGCTGTGGGAATATGGTCAATAGAAGAGCACACCCAGCACATTTTACAGAGATACACCCTCCAGCATATAGGAGAAACGAAACCATGACCCCCCCTGCTGAGGCAGTCTGTTCTCCTCTCTACACCTGCTATGAAGGGCACTCAGGTTAATCTCTGCTCCTGGGCCTCATCCTTGGTAAGACACACAATAAAGTATTCAGTACACACACACACAGGCCTGTCCATGGGCTGCTGGCTGAGAGAAATGTTCTTTTCCCCTCTTAGTCCAGCAGCTCCCTGCCCATCCCCCACAAGTACACATCTGCCTCACCAAATCAATACACAGAGGCTGCATACATTAAGTGCAAGGCAAATCTTATTTCCTGATTGCACCCAAGGTAAATAAAAAGAAGCTACGGTCATCTTCGCTGTCGTATCCAGCAATTCCAGCCAGCAGATTCGTCGAACTGGGAGGCAAACTGCAGCTGTGAAATACATTGGAGTCAATGAGGGCCAGGTGGACCAGCTTAGAACAAACACTATTTCTGATTCTGAATGACTGCGACCTTTGTGAAATACTCGGCCCAGGATAATAAAAGAAGATATATCACACATTGTTTTCGGCTGTGTTGTTTTTAGATGTGTACATTAGGGGTGGGATGATATATCGATATCGCGATATATCGCGATACTTCCTCCCGCGATAAATAATCGATATACTGCCGAAAAATATCGATATAAAAAAAACGTTTTTTTTTACTCTGTATGTGTGATGATGATGTTGAACTGTTTGATGCTATTTTATGTGTTTATGAATTGAATACAAGGACTATCGTGATATATCGTTGGTGAAATTTCATGCAATATATCATGATATCGCAATATATCGAATATCGTGATATTATTGTTATCGAGGGCTTAATATCGCCACAGATATCGTATCGTGAGATACCCATATCGTCCCACCCCTAGTGTACATCTTATTGAGGTATCTAAAGAGCACAAAGTAAGCTTCTGAACGTGTCAAAGTATCGCTAGACTGTCCATAATTGACAGCCTGACAACCAAATCTTGCGATACTGCCGAGCCAGAAGCGATGCAAGCCGCTGTTTAGATGGCTTATACAGTGTGTCAAAAAACAAGTGATTGGAAACCCCCCCCCCCCCCCCACACACACACACACATACAAGATTTGTGTTGTTAAAATGTTTCAAAAAATATACAAGCCGGGCCGGCTGACATCCATCAGTCCTGACTCCTGTGCAACCAACTCAAGCTGCAGAACATGAGAGGGCTTGGCTCCCTTGCAGAGCCTCTCTTCCCCTAGCAGAGCCTCTTCCCCTTGCAGAGCTGCATGCACAGTATCACAGACACACTGATACACCCTTAAGCAAGCAAGCATGCACGTGCGCGCACACACACACATACTCTCAAATTCTCTTGCTCTCTCCTCTCTGAGAGGAGGGTAGATGACTTGAAACGTGTGACAATGCGCAACAAATAAGGTTAATCATGAAATGTTCTAATCTGATATTGATTTTATAAGTACAACTCAACATTTTATCGTGAGATTGTCGTTGTGTAGGCCTATCCATGTTTTTATTTGTATTTGTAAATTTCCTCCAAATAGCTTCTCTGAGCAACAGCATAACATAAGGGGAAAATAAAATGCATAAAAGAGTGAAATATATTTGCTAGCTTGGCTAACATCATATGCTGAGTAGACCTATTACTAATAATAATGACTCTCTCAATGTGGCCCAAACAATACAGCCTATCTCAAAATGTAACACTTTTAGAAACTCACCTGTGGCCTGTCAGTGGTGGAAAAAGTACTCACATTTTTTATTTAAGTAAAAGTATCAATACTGCAACATAGAAATACTCTGTTACGTAAGTTAAGTAAAAGTCTGGAATTCAAAATTTACTTGAGTAAAAAGTACAAAAGTATTGGTATCAAAATGTACTTAAAGTACCAAAAGTAGGAAGTACTCATTAGGCAGAATGTCCCATTTCAAAAGTTTTCAAATATGAAATGTATAAAAATCATTTTAGAATAGCAGATCTACAAGCTCTCAATGGGTTGCATTGCAAGGCATTGTGAGCTTGTAGATCGGCTATTTTTAAATGGCCGAAATGTATAGGGCTGATGCATGTTTTGAAATAATAATCTAAATCTACAAAGGTTTAAAATAATTGTAATGGAGTAAGTACAATATTTGCCTCTGAGATGCAATGGAGTAGAAGTAAAAGTGTTGAAAATTGGAAATACAGTAAAGTAGAAATACCTCAAAATTGCACTTAAGTACAGTACTTGAGTAAATATACTTAAGTTACTTTACACCTCTGCCTGTAGTCAATCTTCTGCTGGTACCATGGCCTGTCTGTTGTCTCTCTCCTGCTGCTGGGCCTGTCGTCTCTCCTGCTGGTACCATTACATTAGTTGTTTGTCACATGATGTAATATTGTATGCATGCTAGCAGGCTAAGCTAATGTGTCCTTTCTTCATGGTTGTTAATGGTTCTTCTTGAGACCTTACTGCAATTTACTTGCAATCGCCATTTGCCAGAAAAAAACGATTATACTGTAGCAGCATCATAAAAGAGTTCACATCACACAGCTCGACTCCTCGAGCTGTGTGCTCTGTCATCATTAGTGCATCCAAGTCTTGTGTTTGTCAGCCCTCCAAACCGGCTCCTCAAATCACAAGTTATAGCTCTGCGTTTTCTGGCTGGAGCCTGGAGGATGAACGAAGATGGCGCCCAGTAAAGCCATGTGTTCTGTCAGCCCGTTCTCAGACCAATTATCTGTTTACTAACATTGAGACTGGACGCACAGCCAGGTGATTGTTTCACGCAATCAATTCCCAACCTGTTGTTTTGGGGTGCGCTGGTTTCAGTACACCCCCCAACCCCCTCTTGTGTGTTGGCTAGTGAGGCGCGTCCTAGCGAGACCTGGTTTCATTGCGCGCATACTGGTTGCGTGCATACTGGTTCTTATCAGTGTGACGTCGTCTGTGTAAGGGGGTCTATACGTAAATATATTACTGATTATAATTTTATACAGCTAGGCTTACTTTATATTACGTATTCAACAAAATCCCCAAATGTTCACATTTTTATTCATTCATATTATTATAACTGGAACTTGTAGATTGTGTGAGATGTTTACTGCAAGAGTTTGAAAGTAATTGGTCTAAATGTGGTTTATCTTATTTTTCACTTCTAAACAGTTGGTAGCCTATGCATGCAGTTCCTCCATCTCAACTTCACCATTATAGCTACCAAGATACTGGTAAGTACAAGTAGAACTACATTTTAAGAACATTATGCATTGCATGCAATTTGAAACTAAGTGTAAAGTATTGTTATATGCAGATTCAAGACACTGGTTGCTTTGAACTTTCTTTTCCTTGTTATAGCCTATTATAAAGTAGATGTATGACTCAAACACTAACTTTTGTAAATTATTTGTCGTTTTATGAAAATCACTAAGCCTATTAATCATTCATCACATTTAAAGCTACTTGCGTAATTTGCAGTAGGTGTGTTAGTCATCTAAAGTTTAAGTGAAAGTTGAAAGATCAACACATCAACAGTCATGCACAGTAGGCCTACACTCAATAAAACTGTTACCCTAGAGAAAGGTTATTTGCTGCTTTGCATCATGACATGCTTGGGGGAGCAGTTTGATGATTGATTATTGCAGATGTTTGCAGAGGTTGCTGAATCGCTTCTTGCTGCCGCTGTGCTGATAGATGGAGATCATGTCAGTAGCTAACAAAAATTATATTATCCAGACTGACTAGGCCCTAGCTTTGAAAGAACCAGTGAATTGTCCCTAGTCACTAGGGACAATTCACTGGTTCTTTCAAAGCCTGCACTACTGCATGGTTGGATGCCATCTGCTCTCGATATGCTACCACTAACCGCTTCAGTCTTTAGATGTTGCTAGAGTGCAGTCACTAGTTCTTGTGACTCACTGTGCCTGGAGGATACTGAGGAATTTCAAAAATTCTGGCTCAAACAAAGAAAATATACCCGCAATATGACTCCTTTGGTTGGGTCCCCTCTGTACTCGATGCACTATGACAGAAATATTAACCTTCTATGAGCTCTTTGTACAGTAGCACATCAGAAGATTCTTATTCTATAGAATAAGTAATGCAATTACTTATGTATTTTATATATATTAAATACTCTATTTGTATAAGCTGATTGTGAAGTACTATTACTACAGTAGTATCATAGTTTTGGTCTCATCTCAAAGGGGAGAGAAAAAAAACATCACAAAATCTTGTTCCAATTAAGAGAAACGACATTATTACTGAGAAAATAAACAAACATTATCCTTGACCTGTGGGAGATCGCTCATCTATTCTAGATTGATGATAATTGTCATTGCATCAGTCAATGCTGTATCAGCAAGAATAAATTAATATCAGTAGTGTAGAAATGTGCAATGGAACAAAAAAAAGATTGCTCTATCTGTCCCCTTTCTTAAAGCTCTTCCTTATGTGGAATTTATCACACAGTGTGTATTTTGACCATTTACATGTTAGCTGGATAAGGTTTGCCATGTAAACAGTCCACTTCTTTCTCACCTACCTGGACATTCTTCTGTTTCCATCATTCAATGCTTTAACCACAAGACGCCTAGCATCACTGTTCTGGGCATGTCTGTGAAAATAGCAGATCAAAAAAGGAGCAAATAGACCCCTGTGGGAACACAGTCAACTAAGTATATTCGTAGGTTTTAACTGGTAAGTAGGCCTAATCTATAAATGCTTAAATAAACCACAAATTTAACCTAATGTAAAACCTATTTATATTTCACTTCCTGTGTGGTAGTAATTATGCTTTAAAGGTGCTCCAAGTGATATTTCTTTCTTTAGCAAATAAATACATAGGGATACCAATTTCGTCCAATCAGGAGAGAGAACTCACACAGGATAGGCCTACAGGATAAACAAGTGAAATCAGATGTGATTAAACAAATAAATAGGCAGACACATTTTGAATTGAAACACAAGCCAATAAACAATATTTGTGTGGTTCTCTCCTGATTGGATGGAATTTGTAAACCGCCTGAAACGTTCTCTGTTTACTAAAGGTGGAGGGATGGTGAGACCCCTGTTACCGAACAAACACTTTATAGCAATGATTATTTGATAGATCGGAATATATATTACTTTTCTAACCACAAACCTTTTTACCTCTTGCATTTGACAAATTGTTGTGAGAGGGGGAAATAAATCCTGATTGGCGGTTGACCATGGACCCAGTGTAGGAGTTAGGTTACTGCTTCTGATTTTAGGGAGGTTGCTAGAGGAGTACGTGCCGTTGGGTATCCTGGAGTTTAACCACTGACATAAAACACGTGACAGGAACAAGGAGACTGACAGATGGGTTAATATGAGCCAACAAGCTCAAGACGTTGATTTAAGTGACCCATGGGCTTGGGCGATGACTTCACAGGTTGCCAGTGCCTCACAATGTTGTCACAACCCATGTCAGCGTTTAATCTCTGAGACCTCCCATGTCACGATTTGCACGTTTCATTTACTTGCCTCCAAGGCAAGGGTGTGTCCTAAAATGATGTCATACGTCTCCTTAAGAATGTGGGGGATGTATATGTATGTCTTTCGCACTCAAGAGGTGAAGTAAAAACAAAGCAGGAGGAGAGTAAACCAAAACACATGACTCAGGAATGCTCTCGGTATTTACATTTTCACTGACAACCTTAAAGCAAAGTGTCATGACGTGTTATGACATGTTTCCTCTGCTTCGGTTTGCCTCGCAGTATTCTTCCTCTGTGATTGGGTGAAGTGACATTCCACGGCTGGTTGGGGGTTTCAGTTTTTGAGAAGATTTCAAAAGACCGCAGCCAGCATAAATTCATATTGAAGCAATAAATCATCTTGTACAAGAGATTCAATGCTCTCTAATTACCACCATTTCCTCCCCATAGTGCTCTGGGCTAGTGGGCTTTAGTAGTTTATGACTAACTTTACTCCTCCTTCACTTCCTCGTCCAGTCTGTTGAGCGGTGGTGGAGGGAGCAATGTGGAGAATTCTTTTCAGGGACCACACCAAAGTCTTTGGTCACATGATCTTCTTTTCTCCCTGCCGTTCTCCTAAATAAGGAGGTACAATTTGAGTGTGTGTTAGGGGAAAAAAGAGAAGCAGATAAAAGGGGCTGGGCCAGAGAATGATATAGGCGTATCTGTCTTTCTCTCTCTCTCTCTCTCTCTCTCTCTCTTTTTCTCTTGAATGTGGTGAAGTCATTTCTGAATAGTGTGTTTGCTATTTTATACTTTTTCGTAACATAGACACTCCCTCAGTGCAGTCTGTAACTGTGTTGTAACATAGACACTCCCTCTCAGAATACTGTAGTCTGTAACTGTGTTGTAACGGAGAGGAGATTGACCGCTTTTTGAGGAAACTGCAACACAGACAGGACTGAAACCACCTGCATTCACCTCAGTCAGCAGCTACCGAATTCAACCACTGTAAGTACATAGTCCTCTACTTTGCTCCGCCCTAATAACTTTCTCCATTTCCAAACTGTTTTCTGGTTTGTCAGCAGTTGTCAAAATGTTGTATTTTTCTATTTTGTGGGGAGTATCTACTTTAGCACATATTTTGGATGTAGAAGTCTTAGTCTATAGTATGTATGCCCTCACACACTCTTTCTCACGCATTGCTCTATTCAAATGTTGCATGACTTGAATCTAATTACGCAAAGCATACACTTCATAAGCCTTTTCATCAGTACATACCATTTTCTCTACATCCATTGAGTTCCTGTTCACCCCTGAATGGAACCACGTGTCAATCAGGTCATGCCTTATCAAATCTTGTTCCTTATCTACTGATCTCAACATGCTTCGGCTTTGTATGCACAGTAGAAAATCCCAAGGCCCAGCAAACTTTATAGTTCCATGTTAAGTTGGCACGAACAGGCCATTATAAATCTCTTATTAGAGACAAGCCGTGTCAACGGGTTGTAGTTGTGTAATATATGGCCACTCCTAATATGACATACACTACGCACTAGGCTGCTGTAAAGCATAACTGTAGTAGTAAAATTGTCCATGCTTTAGGGATTGTGGGACCTACTGTACATGTATGTTGGTACACTGAAATCCAGTGTTAGTTTAACTCTTGAGACTTGAGCGTAATACAAGTAAATTTTACACCAAAGAGTTCAATTAAACATTTAGCTGTATGTGTCTGCTTGTCAGAGGTTTATTATGTCTCTGTAGGTGTATATCTACTTGTCAGAACATAGGTTTATGTCTCTGTAGGTACACTATATCTACTTGTCAGGACATAGGTTTATGTCTCTGTAGGTACACTATATCTACTTGTCAGGACATAGGTTTATGTCTCTGTAGGTGTGCACTATATCTACTTGTCAGAACATAGGTTAATGTCTCTGTAGGTACACTATATCTTCTTGTCAGAAAATAGGTTTATGTCTCTGTAGGTGTGCACTATATCTACTTGTCAGAACATAGGTTTATTTCTCTGTAGGTACACTATATCTACTTGCCAGAACATAGGTTTATTTCTCTGTAGGTACACTATATCTACTTGCCAGAACATAGGTTTATGTCTCTGTAGGTGTGCACTATATCTACTTGTCAGAACATAGGTTAATGTCTCTGTAGGTACACTATATCTACTTGTCAGAAAATAGGTTTATGTCTCTGTAGGTGTGCACTATATCTACTTGTCAGAACATAGGTTTATTTCTCTGTAGGTACACTATATCTACTTGTCAGAACATAGGTTAATGTCTCTGTATAGGTACACTATATCTACTTGTCAGAACATAGGTTTATGTCTCTATTTGTGAATTCACAGGTTTATGTCTCTGTAAAACAGTAAATGGCGCATTTATACAGAACCTTTATCCAAAGCACTTTACATTCTGCATTACACTCTTACTCTCGTATGTGATATCAAAAACACACTGTAAAATCCTGTGTAATTTAACTCTGAGAGAAGGGACCCATTTGGCTCCACTTGTACACACAGTGCAGAGTATACAGATAGAGCTGGGCTGGTCCCTGTAGCAGCTGCCACTGGATGCTATAGAGAGATATGGGCCGGTACACTACAACAAAATAATTAAACAGCTTAGACATGTTATCTTTGACATTCCCTAATGTCAACATTACAATGGCTTTGTTAATTGGAAGAACATTTCTAAAAGCTTTCTCAGAACTTAACGTTTGTTAGACTGTTTTCTTTGTGAGTCCCATATTGTTTGCAGGAGACTGCAATTAAAAAGAAAATAATTGGCAACTCTAATTGGCTAAAATATTGATATAATTGGCAGGGAAAATTTGGGTGGAGGAAGTTAATGACATCAGCAACCTTCCCACAAAGAGGTAATTTGTGGTGGTACAGGGCACCTCCCTACTTATATGTTTTTGTATGAATACAAAGTAGGGCATTGCAAAGCATGAGGTAGGTTACTCAGCCTGTATATACCGTAGCTAAATAAATAGGAAATCATCATCATAATCATGTTATATTGTTATATTATTAAGAATTCATATAATAATAATTACATAAAATAAAGAAGTGTGATTCATGGTTGTAATTGTTAATACAACTTTTTTTGTTAGAATGATAGCCTTGTAAGCATCGTTCCATGGTTAGAACTATAACATGATAATAGATGCTGTAGTTGGAGATAAATGTAGCAACACACAGACCTACATGACCTATAATTACCTATACAGGTAATGCTATATACACTATTGTAGTTAAAACTGCAATGGTTATCTTTACCAAATAAGAAAACAAATATTTAAAGGTGAAGTGATATTTTGGTCAAAAAGTTAAAGCTCTATATTCTGATAGTAATCATTGTATAGATTGTTCAGTAACAGGGGTCTCCTCCCCATCTCTCCAGCTCTTTAGTAAATGTGGGTTACACATTTCATCAAATCAGAAGAGAGAACCCCACAAAGATCATTTCAGCTTGTGTTCCAGTTCCAAATATTGTCTGGAATGTCTGCTCATATATTTGTTTCATCACTTGTTTTACTTGTTTATCTTGTATCCTGTATGAGTTCTGCCTACTCATTGGAAGACAATTGGTATCCTGGCCGGTTGACTAAAGAGATGGAGAGACAGGGAGACCCCTGTTATTGGACAAACACTCTATACTAGCAATGCCTGCTATCAGAATATACAGTAGAGCTATTTAACACTTGTATTAACAAAACAATATCACTTACAACACCTTTAAGGTAAAATCACAAAAGTATTGTTTAGTTACTGTTAAAACTTTGGACTACTTTACTGAAGTAACACTTATATGGATGCTAGATCTCTTTTAATGCTCATTTTGCATATTTACAGATTAATATCAAACTGGCAAGAGGGACCTGCTAGATTGTTTGTACTCTCAAGATTGGGGACACGTCAAATGATGCTTGACACGCTGTTGCCAAGATTACCAGCTGCAACTTGTTCCCCCCGGTGGCTTGCACCACGTTGTTTTATTCCAGGACACTTGAACAATAGACATACCAGTTGATAGACACAAGCTGTTGTGGGGATCAGACCATTGACCTTGTGATAATGACGTGGTCTTTCTAAACACAAGGCCGCTTTACTGCCGACTCAACTTGTACTGACCTGTCCTGTACCGGCCCATATCTCCTAACACACACAAAACACACACACACACACACACACACGCACACGCACACACACACACACACACACACACACACACACACACACACACACACACACACACACACACACACACACACACACACACACACAGTGCAATTGTAGGGTATTCTTAATCAAAGAGTCGTATAGGCATGGTCTAATCTTGTAACCCCCTAATTAGCAGTTTGCGTGTGGAGCCTGTATACAGTACACAGGTCTGGATATGGGTTAAGGACAGAGGTAATCTAATAGACTAACCCTTCAGACCTCATATCCCTCATTATCCATTCAAAGGCATCCATGCGGAGATGATGTGTCCCTGCATGAAGCCTGTGTTGTTGTTTCTTGGGTGTGTCAGACGGGACACCCCAAAGGGAAAACACTCTTTAATTGAGAAAGAGACATTGGAAATGATGGTGAGAGCAGAATTTGTACTTGGCAATGGTATTTACAATGGTTGCTCTGTCTGTGGCATATCTTGGCAGACAGAGAACAATCCCCTCCTTCGCATACCCCTATAACCACTGAAGTGCCCTTTTTACGGCGTCTAGAAGAGGGTCTGTGTGTGTCTGTGTGTGTGTGTGTGTTTCGAGTCATATGTTATAGATACTGGTATGTCATAATTCATGAATGACTGAATAGCTGACCATTTGAAGTCTGAAATCCACATGGAAGCGACACCGTTATTAGATTCTGTTTTGTTTTACTATTGACTGTTAAACATCTTCATACATCATCTTCCATTTACTATGGAGATATTGTATCACTTTGATTTAAAAGACCAAATACAGTCTGAGCTTTACAGGCATTATACATTAGTCATTCACCACACTTCCTCTACTGTATGCTAGTGTTATGTTGCTTTTGCAGGGATGGTTGGATCACACAGCAGTGTGCCATCTGGTTATCTTGCTTTAGTATAGTAGTGTATACACATAGCTTACCTCTGTGAGGGAGGAAGGAAGGAAGTGACAGCTCAATGTGCAAACAGGATGCAAGGAGTGGGTTGGGTCTGTAGAGGCCGGCAGGAAGTTAGTTCCTGCAGTATTAATAAGAGAGATTGAGCAACCAGGCCGAACGACTCAGAGAAATCACTTTCATTTTTCCATGAAAAATCCTTGAAACGAGATACATGGGCAACTGGCGGCCCGGGGGCCACATGCGGCCCCCACCTTCACTTAATGCGGCCCGCAGGTTATTATCGGAATACTGATATATTATTGATTTCAGCTGTTACAATTGCAAACATGACCCGCTTGAGTTACTTCAGTCTATATTAGTAGCTTAATGACTAGTATTAAAATTCTAGTGTCTTTTTTATGTCCAATGTATTTGTATTTAAGTTCATAAAGTTACATAGCAAAAATAGCAGATCTACAAGCTCAAAACGCGTCGTAGTGCGACACGTTTTGAGTTTGTAGATCGGCTATTTTTGCTATTTCTTAATTGGGATCCTGATTTTTTTTGTGTGACAGAATGGCCTGACAGTATGTGCAATGTGGCCCTCTGGAGTGAGTGTGGAAATATAGTGACCCTTTCCATCATCAAAGTTGCCTACCCCTGTTCTAAGTGATATATCACAGTGTTAGTCCATGGTTTTGACCCACACAGGGTTAATGTGAGCATGTGGATGCACTTTGTTTGCTGTTGTTTACTGGGTAGTCATGAAGGAGCCTGTGCATGTCATATCATCTGAATTTATGCACAGCCCGATGCCGTCCACAGAGAATGAGATAAGGACATGCTGAGACACACAGCACTATAGAACACCAGGCACTTTAGAGCACAGAGAGAAATCTGAAGAATCATATTTGTCTTGAATGCGGGCCAGTACTGTGGGTGTGTGCAGGGCAGGAACCTAAAAGTGAATGATGTTGTATTAAATATCTTCGCTGAATAATGGCAAACACAGATAGGGAGTTTGCAAAGTTTGCTTAAAGTTTGCTTAAAGTTTGCTAACTCTCCCCTTCCAACAGGATCAGCCATGGCAAACAAAGGTCCATCCTATGGTCTGAGCCGTGAGGTACAAAGCAAGATCGATAAGAAGTACGACCAGGATCTGGAGGAGAGGCTGGCTGACTGGATCATAGCTCAGTGTGGCTCTGGAGCGGCCAGGCCTGAAGCTGGCAAGACCGAGTTCCAGAACTGGCTTAAGGATGGCTGTGTAAGTGCCATCTGTTTCACTGTCCCATCGGAGGTTGCATGTCTGTGATCGTATGTGTGTTTATGATATGTTTACGGGAATCTGTTTCTCCAACTGCTTGTCTAATTAAACTCATTTACTCCTGCCCCTCTGTCTCTAGCTTCTGTCTGAACTTATAAACAGTCTATATGGGGATAGTAAGCCAATCAGGAAGGTCCAGAGCTCCACCATGGCATTCAAGCAGATGGAGCAAATCTCCCAGTTCCTCAATGCTGCAGAGAAATACGGCGTCACCAAGGCTGACTTGTTCCAAACAGTTGACCTCTGGGAGGGTAAGACAGTGACACACATTAGAGCCCCATCTGTAGCAATACACTGTGGCCAAATGTAATATCAGCATTTGTCACGCTAATTTGTCAGACTGTGCCACATATGAAATATTTGCTCATTACACTAGCATATTATCGAATTGCAGTCAGCCGCAGTATTAGAAAAAGTTATTGTTCTCTTCCTTGGGGGGCACTCTGTTAATACGAGACCGATGTCTGTGTGACAGGGAAAGATCTGGCCGCGGTCCAGAGGACTCTGATGGCTCTGGGGAGTATAGCTGTCACCAAGGACGATGGGAATTACCGTGGTGATCCCAACTTGTTCCACAAGTGAGTTTTGAACTTTTCTCCCTCCTCCTAGCACTTAACTATTCCCTCTGTCTGTCCCTCTCTGCTGTCCCACCATAAATATGTCAGTGCACTTGAGGAACTTGATTTTGGTCTATTTGTGTGTTTGTGTGCAGGAAGTCACAAGAGAACAAGAGGGAATTCTCAGATGAACAACTGAATGAGGGCAAATGTGTCATTGGCCTGCAGATGGGAACAAATAAGGGGGCATCTCAGGCAGGTATGACCGGGTACGGGAGACCCAGGCAGATCCTCAACAACCCTAACAACAACCCTTGAGCCAGGCAGCCTGCAACCCTCTGGTCCCAAACCTGTGACACTCATACATCTCCCCTCTATAGACCAGTCACTGATGATGGAGAACTGTCTGTCTATTCACTCGACCAAAGACAAGAAATGTGAACAAACTGGACCAAACTGGGGGACCAAGGAATAGAAAATGTACACACATTAGCAACAAAATACACTTTTGCTCACATTTCATATGCCACACACACACACACACACACACACACACACACACACACACACACACACACACACACACACACACACACACACACACACACACACACACACACACACACACACACACACACACACACACACACACACACACACACACACACACACACACACACAAAGACAATTCATTTCAGTTCAGTTCAGCAACAACAACAAAAAACGTTCCATTTAAATACATTCCATTTAAATACATTCCATTTTAAATACACATGTTGCTGGCAATAACACGCGTTATGCAATAATGTGGGTGATGGTTTTAGAATAGTTTCTACTAGCATATTTGGTAAGCTGTCGTGAAATGTTGCTAAGTCCACATGTCAAATAAATATGTTTGGCATTTTTTCCAAAGCTCAGTATTTTTTATAAACATCTTAAATTGATTGAGAATTAATGATTCTGAAATAAAGTTCAATTAATTTTAAAGAAGCCTCTTGTTCTTCGCATCAAAACGAGACCATTGGAAATGTGATTGTGTAAGATTTTTTTGTATTCTTTTTTAAGAATCTACAGATAATACTTGTGTGGAATTCACAATGTAGACTGAAATGCACCCTTTGTACTTTTGAAGAGACTGTTCGAGACAGAGTTGAAGTTTTGGGGTCTTTCCTGGCGCCTTACTGCAGTCCACATTAATGGAGTTATGGATATGTAATATAAAAGAGAGGACTGCTGCAAGAAAAATTGGAACATTTCCCAACAGAGAGAGAGAGAGAGAGAGAGAGAAAGAAATGGAGGGAGGTAGGGAGGGAGGGGAAAGACAAAAAAGAGGGGCGGGGGAGGACGAAGGGTGGGGAAATTGCCTGGCTGGATTTTCCCTGGCTGGGTTTGGCTGGTTGCATGGAACAACAGAAACAAGCAGGGTTCAGTGGAGTGGAGTTTCTCTCTCTTTATCTGGGAGACTTTTTGTTTACTCTTGTGTTTGTGCCTGAGCTCTGACTAAGCTGTTCAGCATGAGGTGACATAGAAACAGGCCAGGGAACACAGAAGAAAAGCAGGAAGAGAAGTGTGCAACAAAAATAGCAGGCGGAGGAAGGAAGGTTCTGGTGACAGAAAGTTATTATAAAGAAAAGGGAACAGGCAGACGGGGGAGCCGTGCAAATAGATCTCCTGATGGAAGGAGTGTAGGTTAACAGATGTTTAACATGGTACTTAGAGCTTGGGGAAATCAGAGCACATTTCCAAAAAAGGACTGATCGTGGCAGAGGGAGGGCATAATAATGTATACGTAAGGACTCCCTCCCTCTCTCCTTCTGTTACTTACTGTAGAAACAGTAAATCAATCAACTCTGAGTGTACAAATTAATCCGTAATGGGTGAGTGTTCCCGCTCCCTGCGTATAACCATTGGGGGCGTTGCTTTTGATGCAAACTTCATATTTCTGAGTACAAGATGTACAGTGTGAAAAATAGACTGGCAGTGGACTTTGTTTTATTTGATATTGATATGCAACATGTAACCAGTCCAACCTAATGTGAATATAATGTTTGGGTAGCTTAATTCAAAGGATATTAACATCCTTTGTGGTCATATATCATTAATTTAGTAATTACTGAATACACTGTACACATACTATGTATACTGTAACTGTATGTCACAGTAATTAATGGAATATGCCACATTAATTCAAATATTCAGAACTGTAAGGAGATAAGGGCATTGAAGGGGGCACCCAGTCCGGATGAAGTTGAAAATGGTAAATTGCAGTCAATAACTGCTATGTTCCCTGTTGGCTCCATCCAGAGCCTGATAAAAGCACTACAGGCAGTGCATACCTAAAGCCACATGTGAAAGGGCGCTGAGATGGAGCTCATCTGGACTTCTACCCTCTGTGGCCTTAAAATCTAATTAGCCAGCCCACAGCAACACATGGCACGGTGTACTCAATGTGCTGTAATCGCTTAGTCTATCTGTAAACAAAATAACTCGAGAATCAAACAAACGGATGTGTGGAGCTTCATGAAAATTGATGCAAATGATCAGTAGGCTTCTATGACGAGATCATAAGCTATTTGGTCAAGATGACATATCTCAAGAATAGAGAGACATAAAGACATGCCCAGGAGTTGTCTTCGTAAAAAAATTTAACTGTACTTTTTATAACTGGACCCATTGCCTGTTTTAATTTTAAAACCCATTTCTAATCACTCATTCGTTCCTCTGAATGGGTGAAAGACTGTTCAGTTGGATGAACGTCACAGTGCCTAGTGCCAGTATGTCCCCCAAAGTTGTGTGTCTGTTTCAGTTCAGTGCACCACCATTCAGTCCACACCTTAGGTTGAGAACTTTGGAAAAATTCCCAAATTCTCCACAGGCACAACCCGCAAAAGTGCCCAGTTTGCTTGCATTCATCCCCTGTATGTAGGGAGACCAGGGACAAACAACACGTAACACTTTTTGTATTTGCCTTCATAATTCACAGACTACTTGAAATATCCTAGTCATCTTTTGCTATAAGAAACATATACAGTATATGTGCCCTAATTAATAATAAAAAAAATTAAGCTTTCACTAATAAGGACAAGACTGAAATATTAATTTGAATGCAATGAGTCACAGTGTTACAATTGCCCCCGTGACGGCGGCAGTTGTAACAGTGGTTGGGGCAATTGTAACACTGTAAAAATAAGTGATATTAACACACTTTATCTCAAATAAAAGCACATCACTAAGTAATATGTATTTTTTATAATTTAACATTTTTACTTACGAATGTTTTATATACATAATTACAATTATTTTGTATTTTTATTCAAATTATTGTTTTTTTCAATTTGTTTTTCTCAAATGTGTCTATTTTTTATTTAAATGTATTTTTACTTTGAAATGTAGTGACATTTAGTGAAATATGTTTATTTAATAACATAAAAGTATGTAATCCCAGACAAAAAAATCTGCTTGCATTGAAAACACATTGTTACAATTGACCCCGGTCACTGTGTTACAATTGCCCCCGATGGGGCAACCATGATAAAATCCCATATTCTAGTAGAAACAGGCTGCTGGCGTTAATTTGTGACCAATAACATAGAGATACAATTCATCTAAATTTAAATTAGCTGACATCTTATCTTTAGACAGCAGAAGGAGAATACCGTACACTCAAAAATTTACGTTTACACCTCAAAATCAGTTTTTTGTTGAAAACTTCTGCTGAGATGAAATGATCATTCTATCCTTCCATAGGCAGAGAGAGGACCCTACTGAGCATGTGCAAAAGAAGTCTCACCCCTCTAGCTTATTTCTAATTAGAATTTGCCCCCTGTTACTTTTGTCCCCAGTCTCCCTATGTCTCCAAAATGTGTGTGTGTCTGTCCACGGCTAATCTCGCAAACCACTACACTGATCAGCATAAAATTATATCTGTGAATTTATAACCTCAGATCCACCATCGCACCAGTCTATGGCCAGTCTGGAGCCATACTTGGAGGTCAGTATGTCTGTTCTCCATGTTTACAAGAATGACATATTGATGACGCCATGACACACTAATAGTAAGTTGTAACTTGCCAGTATCCATAGCTATAGATTGCACAAGGAAGCCACGCCTGCATTAGACCCTGGCTTGTTTGCATTATGCATCTTCCACATAAGTGATCAAATTGTCTTTAATGAAGGAAATGTTGTTTCTTTCTTTCTTGTATAGGCTACTTTCTATTTAGTAAGGACAGCACTGGCAATTGTCCTGCTAGGAATTGCATCCTTAGTCTTCAGATGATACATGTACATCCATCCATCCATCCATCCATCAATCCACCCCCCCCCCCCCACACACACACACACACACACACACACACACAGTTCTATTACTCAAATATTCCACATTCCACACATTTTAAGAACAGACAATATGTATATAAAATATTGTATTCCGGTGTCTTCAAAACAATAACATCACTGTATTTCTGAGATGTTTTATTTGCTGTTTGTCATGTGTAAAGCAGAGAATTGTAAACCAAAATGTATACAAAGCATCAACAGATACAGTATATCAGAGGTATGGCAGGAGGTGACATGTGACTTCATTCTGATATTCATGTAGCCACTGAATGGAGCAGTTATTATGTGCCTCAGCAGGGTTTCATCACTAGCATCAACTGGCTTCTTGTTTGTGTGCATTAGCTGAATGGAGTGGAGTGGTTTTGCAGCGGTCAGCTTAGGCCTGGACGGCCTTGCTGATGGTCTCGTAGAGGGACATGAACCTGGTCTTCAGGTCCTCCATGTAGGGCTCCAGCTTGGTCTGCATGTCCTGGGTATGTGGAGTGATTTTGTCCTTAACCTCTCCGACAGCCTTGGTCAGCTGCTCCTTGTACTCCTCAACATAGGGAGTGGCCATGTTCTTCAGCTCCTCCAGACGATTGGTCAGCTTGGCGCGGACAGCCTCGATCATTGGCACAAGCTTGGTCTTGGTTTCCTCCACGTTAGCCTCCATCTTGACGCGCATCTCATCCATGACCGGCTGCAGCTTAGCTCTCAGAGAATCCACTTCTTTCTGGCTCTGGGTCATATACTCCTGGATGACGGGCTCCAGCTTAGCGCGGTATTCTTCGGTGTGCCTCACCAGAACCTCATGAAGCTCCTGACGCTTGGGCTCGAGCTGAGTGCGCAGGTCCTCGACGTCAGCCATTACCCTCTCGCGCATTTGCTTGGTGGACTCCAAGAACTGGGTTGAGAAGGTCTCGCTGTAAGGGGTCAGGGTCTGGGCATACTCTTGAAGCTTGTCCATGCTCTGAGACAGCTTCACCCTGAGAGAGAGAGAGATGGAAGAGAAAGGATGGAAGGTAGGTACAGGGAAGATATAAAAACACAATGTCACAAACAGGAGATTGGTCTTAAAAAGACAAACAAATAAATAAGATAATAATGAAAAAATAAAGAATTCTGCATGAAAGATTGCTGAACCATATTAGTCTCTTACTTGTACTCAGCATACTCGGTTCCATCGAGGTGGTCCAAGGCCCCCTGGGCACTGTCCTTCACCTGGTTCAGGTACATCATGACAGCAGCCTGGACGTGCTCAAGCTGGGAGGGAGCATCACTCTGTACATCTGAGGCCTGGGAGCCTGCATGGAGATGGCATCATACAAAAGGCAGAGAATTGAGCTACTGTAAAGGACAGGCAGAAACCGCACAAGACGCTTTGACACTGAAGTAGGAGTAATAGAAGTGGATTAAATGATTACTAACCAACAGCGAACAAGAGGGTCAATGCACAAGCCAGAAGTTTCATGATGAATCCCTGAGAATGACAATGAACAGGCATTAAAATGATTCTATTTCTGACATCAGAACTTGAATTCATACATTAAATCACGTAGCTAAAAAACATCTTTGGAAACTGTCTTTCATGCAACTGCAGCTTTAATTCCTCCAAAGTATTTTTCAATCGACCACCATGTTAAGCATCTTCTCTCTGTGGCTGTGTCTTACCTGGGGGGTTGCTGCTCTGTGAGATTGAGGACGATCCACGAGGCTGGATGTCTTTTATAGGTCCGTGAGTGTGGATGTGTTGCCCTAAAGGTGGACCTCAGCCCCTCAGCACCTTGTCAGGACTAGATCAAGGGTCATTAACTGAGGAAATAGGCAGGTTTCAGAATTATTATGACTGAGGCTAGGACACTGCAGATGTGTGGAGCTTTATCTTAAGTTGTAAATACCAACTGCACACACCCTCAATAATCTTACCAAAGTCCATTTTAACAGATGACACAACCAAACGCGTCATCCTTGCAAGTGGTACATTTATAATATAGTATCTAAAATAATCTAGTAACTAAAACAGTTGCGTTTTACATAGGAGGATACAGTATATGTGCCAAATCCTGAATATCTGTGAATATTTGTTTTAGTTAGCTGGACAAATGTTATTGACTTGCAAGATTAGAATGACTCAACAATAGTTTATCTTTTGACCTAAATTAAAGACGTATACCTATGTAAGTTAGTGCATGGCCTTAAAAACGGTTAATACAGAATAGAGATGTGTCATCATTTCGTCTTCCATTTTAAATACATGTTCTCCGTTGGGGTTAACTCACCAACAAATAGAACACTTTTATCAGGAGAATTTACAGTGATCACCAAATTACTTGACTGAGCTTGACTGAGCTTCAGGTAGAATCAACACATTGATCAATTTCTTTTTAGCAACTGATGACAGGGTGATCAAAGAATTTGAGGATTAGGTAAAACTGTAGAATAAGTCTGCAGTGGTGGAAAGTAACCAAGTACTCAAGTACTGTACTTAAGTACAATTTTGAGGTATTTTTTACTTTACTGGTGTATTTTATACTTAGGCTATTTGAAAATAGCCGATCTACAAGATCACAACGCGGCGCGATGCGTTGTGAGCTTGTAGATCGGCAATTTTCAAAATATTTGTATACATATTGAACTTGTGAAATGGGACATTCTGCATAATGAGTACTTTTCCTTTTGGTACTTTAAGTATATTTTGATGCCAATACTTTTGTACTTTTTCTCAAGTACATTTTAAATACCAGACTTGTAACTGAGTATTTCTAGATTGTGGTATTGATACTTTTACTTAAGTAAAAAATGTCAGAACTTTTTCCACCACTGTAAGTCTGCCTTGTATCTATAGATAGAGACTGAATGATTCCCCCAAAAAGCAAGATACTACTGCTGAGGTGAGAGGTTACGGATATACTGTAGTATTCTACTGTTGCAGCTGCACAGATGTAGATGCACAGCAGGAGTTTGGAATCAGCCATTGTTGATGTAAAACAGCTTTCAAGCATAATGTAGAGCCTTTTGGCAGAGGGTTAACATAGTTCAGTGAAACCGATAGTGTCAACGTAACCATAAATATTATCTCGATATCACTCGCACCAACAGGAATGTATGGGTCATGTTGCTGATGCATCGATAACATCTCAAAGATACTGTTCATACCAAAACAAAGCTCTCATATACTGTACATAGACTATGGTGAAAGTGCTTCAACCATAATAAACACTCCAATGTCTAAATGTTGACTCTGAACCATAACCTGTATGTTGTGTTATTATTTAGATTGGAGACAGGACCAAAGACAACCAAGGTAGTGACTTCCACAATATTCCTTACAACATTACTGTAGGTCTTTACTAATAATAGTAAAAAAAAAAAAAAGAAAGCAAAACTGGACAAAAAAACTGGACATCCACTCTCAGCTTCTCAGTGGTGTATTTTTCTTTTGATAAGCCAATCAGTCAAACACATGATAGTGCGTGTGGAGCCAACAACAAAAGGAGGTCAGTGAGCATAGCATATGACCCGTTTAGGTTCCCTTTCTAATGTTGTGCAGTGTTATTAGATACTGTGCAACCTCAGGCTGCAGATAAGATATGAGATAGATGCCAACACTTCATTGTATGTTGTAACCCAAGCAACATACTAATTAGGCAACGTGTTGCAAACCCTGACCCTCCAGGCTTATGTAAAATGTGACCTTTGGTAGGTTCTAGCACATCATAGCCAGATGGAATGCAAGCATTTTCTATCTTTTCACTACCAAATGTCTACAAGCTGGCAAATTGGGCTGATACAGTATAGCATGGGCTGTAAAAACACAGCATGAAACAAAAAGCAGTTGCCTGTTGCAACATGAATCTCTTTAAAACTTAAGTGCAATCATAAACATGATGATGTAACACTTAACTGGGCTAGAAACCAACAAAACCTAGATGTTCTCATTAACCTTTCCATTTGTCTCTTCCATTTAACCACATAAACCCTCTATTATCAACAAAACGGACATGAGTTACAACTGTACTTGGACCGCTTTTTTCCATCTACACCAAATTCTGCGAAGCATTGTGAGCTTGTAGATCTGCTATATTTTGCGAATGTTCCCCCCAGAATTGGGTCACTGGGGTTCAACCAAACTTTTTATTCTCCCCTACAGTGAAGAAACTTAGGTTGACTGAGTGAGAATCTAAAATCCTTTGAATGTAAGTCTACTAGCTGTTGGCAAGTATGTAGTCAAGTGTTTTTCCTCCATAATTCTTGTTTTTCCATAGTTCTTAATATTTTCAACAACTCAAAGTTTACTTTACTTGTAAGTGCAGAACATTTTCAACTAGAAAAGGGCACTCCTCGGAGTCGGAGCACTTCGCCAGGTTGGGTGGCCAACCCAGGGCTGTGTACGTTCTGGGTTGCAGCTGGCAGGACGCGAGGAAGCTGCAGGGGAAAATAGCATTTCTACGACATGCAGTTCACCTTTTTGCATTTGTGGCACACCATATTGGAGAAGAGAAAGCACTTGGCGGTGCGCTCTATAGGGGCCGTTCAACATACGATTCCAATTTGGGGTTGATTGGTTCATGATATATGCGTATATCCTGGCAGAGATATGCGCTCTGCGGATCGCCCCTTTCTTTTTAACTCAAATTCATCAAGCTGGTGAAAATTGGGCAGTTGTAGGATAACATATCATTTTCCTAAGTAACTAAATTTAGATCCGATTCCCCTTTGATAGGTACAGAGCCTGAATAGAACATTTCAAGTATCTTGGCCCATCTACCGAGGGTTCACAGACTGCAATACATTTGTAACAATGTGAACTTGTTAGCATACATTTTGACTATACTACCTCATTATAACTGTCATGTTTACATAACTTTCCATTTACAGTACAAAAGCCACATAAATGAACCATTTGGCCACCATCATTGACTGCTGATGATGGTTGCATTATGAGTGTAATGTGCTGTGGTTACTAGTACTTATTTACTAAATGTTAGCTACACATTAATATATAATATAATAATATAGAACTATATAATAATAATATAGAACTAGAAGCCTATGGAAGACTTTGAAGTTGTTGGTTACTTTGAAATTGTGCTTGTGAGTAAGCATTACTCTTACATTCTTACATTCAGAAAGGTAAAATATGCTACTACCAAATAGCACACATTTACTGGCCATCTCCATGTGGAGAAGGAACTGGTGGAACAATCAGGAAGCCTTTATCGGTGTTAAGTTTTCATGATGAAATGGCTCCCTCTCTTGGTGAGAGATTATCCAATGCTCAATCTTCCTTTCTTTTTTTTACATTCTATTCTTTAATCCCCCCTAGAGATTAATTACCCCCACCATGCCAGAAGGCGAGGGATCAGGGATGTTTACATGTTTTCACTCCTGTGAGTCTGTCAGTCCATTTGTCTGTTAGCTGCTAGTCACAGGCACAGCTGGACCGATCACAGTGAAACTTTTACACGCAGACTCCGAGGTCAAGGAAGAACCCATTTTTCAAATTGGTCTGGTCCATCATCACTAACAATGGCATTATATCACCAGAAATAAATCGGAAACATGCCCTTGCAGCCAGTGTCATGAAAACACTCTGGAAGCCGCTGTGGAGATACCACTCCATATCGAGAGAGACCAAATTAAGGATTTACAACACCTCAGTCCTATCCATCCTTCTCTATGGAGCAGACCCTGGCTGACAAGAGTCGATGGCTTTGACACCCGAGCGCTGCGCTCAATAGAGGGGATAAAATGGCAAGATAGGCTCTCCAACATCAAGCTGCGGTAACGAACCCAACAGCCCCCCGCATCTCGTCTGGCAGCAGAGCGTCTGATGCGCTGGTACTGCCACATCAAAAGACTCCCCCCGGGAAACAACCTACACACGCCATCCTCCACTGCGATCCAAAAGCCGCCGGCTGGAAACGCCCCCGCAGTGCCTCCCGCACTCGATGGATTGATGCCCTCACCAGGGACCTACACCAAATGGGCTTGTCGCTGGCTGAAGCTGAGCCCCTAGCACTGGACCGACCCAAGTGGAGAAGATTGGTGAAGCTGATTGGCTCTACGCATGGCGTCATTCCCGCCGCCGAGCAAGAGACCTGATGATGATGTTCACCACCATGAGGCTGATATACTGTACCACTCCTACAGATTTTGTCCAAAACTCACACAAATCTGTGCACATCATCTCTGTAGTCATGTGATCAAGACATATCTGTCAGATTTTTCAGACATCCCGCTTTCAAAGGTTGCGGGACGGGTCGGTTTTGCCCAAAATGCCATAAGTCATGAAAACAGTGTCCAATTGGAGTGAAACTTTGCACACACTCCCAGTAGGCTAAGGAAGAACTGCCACCCCAAATGTTTCAAATCAGCTTCAAGGTGGCGCTATAACAGGTCACAACACAGCCCTGTGTAGGCAACCAGGCCTGGTGAGGGTCTGCGCTCCGAGGATCGCAGTTTTCTAGTTTCATCTGTGAAATTAATGAAATAAGGGTTTACCCCCAATAAATTACCACATGTTTTATTGGAATGCTTTACCTTAGTTGCACTTAAGAACAAAAAAAGTGCAAATATTGCACCACATACAGACTCCCACTATCTGAACTCCCACACAAATACTATCACTCAGAACCCACAGTCATCTACTCAAGCTTCAACATGTATTATATACAAATGGTCACTTCCTTAAAAGTGGCACACACACACCTTTTCCAGCAACACTTAAGGCACACACACACATACACTGTAACAGTTATTTTACACAAAGTAAGACTGCCATAGGGGGGAGGGGAAAGAAAAACAAAAAAAGAAACAAGTATAAGCTCACAAACAATTTCTTTTCACTATGACCTGTGGTAACATTTACTGTGACATTGACAATATAGATCTCTGTCTGTAGCGAAGCATTATGCTACTTTCACATTAAAAAATATACACCAACGTTATGTACTCAAAACGCAAGTGCTTTGAGGGCAGGGCTGCATGGGAATCAACTACTAGACGCATGACGTATAGATGGGTTTCCCGTTAGTAAACATGAGAGGATGATGCGCGCGCAGTGGAGGGAAGAGCCTGTAGAGGGCGCTATTACCCGCAGCAGCCCTGGCCATTGTACATTGATAAAATAAATGGTCTTCACCGGGTTTAATGAAAGTAGATTAAATGATGCAGTTTGTAATATCTTCTTTACTCAATAAAAATGATTTGTCGGAAGTTGTATCTGTCTGTATATAATAGCAGCATTATGCCTATTATGCCTATAATAGCAGCATTATGCCTATCTAAATCCCGAAAATAACAATAGAGTGAATGGCACTTCCGGGTCGTTCTACCTCCCGCATGCGCAGATTGCACACTCTGCTCTGTGATGACGTCGCGCGGAAACCCATCTATCACGGAGAGGGTCATTAAGTGGGAAACAGACAGGAAGAGCAGGTGCTTAGGTATGCAAGAAAGATTATTGGATTAAAATATCTACTGAATGTATGAAGGACTGGGAAAGTGCCTGTAATGGAAACTCCTTAAGCTGCTTTCTGTTTAACATTATACTATATTAGGATATATTAGTATTTCAAACTGATGGGAATGCAAGCCGAATTTACTGTAACGGCTTGCATTTTGTCTTGTTGACAAAAATGTCAAAGACACAATTATGTATTTTAAAGGTACGTCACTGGCGATCAGAAAACAATAAATCATATCTTTGTCTATCATTTGTATTTTAATTGTTGAAACATAACTGGTGCACTGCTGAACCCCAAATGCACACGCAGCCTCAGCATCACAACTTGGTGATGGGAGGCAGCAAACACATTGTCAAAGGGGAGCCTTTGACTATGTGAGTCACGCTCAACAGATAATAAGTGGAAGAGAAGAACTTGTAAAGGTGGCACCATCTTTAGCTACCTGATGTAGGATATGCCCTGTTGCTCTAAGTGCTTAGGGTTTACACAAACATGGTGGCTGCAGAGTTTTGAAGAACAACTACGTTAACTACCATGTTAACAACTTCGGGGATTAAACCTGGTTGTTCTGACTGATCCTGTATACATCTAAAGAAAATATGTATGCAACTCTTTAATTATGAGGATTTGGTTAACATGCAAGGCATTTGTAGCATGAAATCCATTTCTAGATGAAAGCTAGTTGACCCTGTCTTCTTAGACTGAAACAATAGCCTCAAACTTTCAAAAATGCAAGGTGTTTGAGTGGCCAGTATTGGACTACCTTGTACCTATAAAATACACCGATTATGGTCAATTCGGTTATGTGGTTTTCCTTGACAATTACTTTAATGCATGATTGTGCATTTGTAATGAATTTGTGCATTACACCACATTGTACACTTATTTAAGTCTTTATACATGCTACCCACTGTTCCATATTTTCTGCAGTCCACTTCTTTCACTGGTCATGTGTCGTAAAAGAAAGTGGACTTTGATAAATGTGGATTTGAATAAAGGTTTGTGTTAACAGTATTTTGCTTTTTCATTTGCTACATTGTGCTAATGCTGTACATGAGAAAGGAACTTTTATCTAATTGTCTTCACAAATGACAGGAGGCTATACATGTTAAGTACATCTACATAGGGTCTATGAATAGCTCTCCCTCTGTCCCAAGGACTGTGTATTATTTATATGCACGTGTGTCATTGTAGTCTTCCATTGTCTCAGCATATTTGACAGTGTTTCAGACTGTCCTCTTGCACTAGTGCTACTACTGCAGTCACAGGCTCTAAATCAGTAATGTAGTCTCTTTCTTTTGTGCACCTCTTCACGCCATACCCTGACTCTATACACATGCATGCGTTCCCACTCTCCTCTGTGTGGGCTCACCCATACCAGGGGGCCTGTTCTCTCTTCTCTCTGTCTTCATCACGGCCCCCTCTTATGAGCAAGCCCTTTCCCCCTCGAGAAGCCAGGGGCATGCCTCCCTGCACCTTCCTCCACAGCAGTAGGTGAGGCATGCCTCTGGCTGAGTGTCTTCCTCGGCTACAGTCCCTCAAACCAGCGAAGGCCTTCTCTTCTCCTCGGGCGTCTCCTCCAGTACCTGCAGCAGAAGGTCGCAGAGAGGCTTGGATATGGTACGGTAGCCCGCTTGTGTCAGGTGCAGGAAGTCAAACATGTCCCTGGTGCTGATGGCTCCGTCAGAGTGCACAAACCATGCTCCTACATCCAGGAACTGAGCCTGGTGCAGTCGTGGCAGCCAGGAACGGAGAAACCCGTTCACAGCAGCATTCTTTTCTCGCAGTGGGTTGGGCAGCTCCCCCCTTGGCAGCAAACCCTGAAATTAATTATGGATTACTGGATGAAGGCTAGGTTAGTAAATATGGAGGAAATAACCTGGCAACCATGACGACTGATGTGGATGTGTAATTTTACCACAATTAACATAAATGTAACAGACAGAACTAACATCAGCAGTTGAGAAGCATGCAAATGGCCGTGGGATCATATTGGGAGTATGATTATTTTACACAAAGTATTTATGTGATTGATTGTTGGACTCTCAATGTGCTTGCTGTCTCTGGGGACCAGCTACTGCACACCCTGCTGTCACCTTGTTAAAGAGGTCTTGGCACCATAGAATGGTTCCGATGATGTTAACCGCATTGACCCTGGTATCCATAAAATACAAATATTTCACTTATTTTCTAGAGTAGCAAAAATAGCATATATACAAGCTTGTGAGCTTGTTGTAGACCTTTTTGTTTGCCACTGCCTTTTACTGAGATAATTTTTATTATTTCTTCTGCATTGTAATTTTATTCGTATTTTTCCACTTTTCCACTCCAATTTTTGGGCGGTGAAACCACCCCTATAAGTGAGATTTGGAAAAATGTACAAATATCTTGGGCAGTGAAACCGCCCCTAAAAGTGAGGTTTGGAAATTTGTACAATTATCCTGCACCGTGATTGGCCAATCACAATCTATTCAGGACTGTGATTGGCCAGTGTCACATGACACATGTGCATAGCCCTATATAAGAAACCATAACTTGAAAAAAAACAATTTTTTTCAAGTTATGGTTTCGTCCATCATAAAGAGTGTTTCAATAAATGTATTTATCTTTTGTACATGATTGGTTGACTCCATTCAGTATTGTGATTAGCTAGCAAGACACCGCCCACTTCACACAGGGTGTGATTTTTTGTATTAAAATTTCCTTTTACAAAGGACAAACAAACACAACACGCACATCCACTCACACACATCCAACCACTTATGTAAACTATTTTGAATTGCCATGTTGACAGGTGCTATATAAATAAACTTGCCTGGTCTTGCCTCAAAAACAATTTGTTGAAATGTAGGTGTGCCCGCAATTAACTTTGTAGCACATTAAAATGTGCCCGCAATTAACTTTGTAGCACATTAAAATTTAAACGTCATTGGTGTGAATACTTTTTTATAGCCACTGTATATAATTTACGAGTCAAACTTTCCTTTCACATCCCTTTAACTCTACAGATATGTATGACATCAAGTAAATAACTCAACTTACCAGTACAACTACTTTTGCCTTGGGAAAGCGAGAGGTGAGTAGCTCTGCAATGGAAAGAACACCCCCTGCAACTTGCTCCGCAGTGTGTGCATGATTGTTGGTTCCTACCCACAGCACCACCACCTGCACCGGATGACAAACAAGAGACATTTAAATGACTCTCGAATCTGTTGGTCACTGGTCAGCCTTCGCCTTGAAATAATTCCTAGTCAGTCCAAGACCTGTTGCCGTTATTGAGGATATAACTAATAAACTCAGGTTTATTTGTATAGCCATTGACTGCATTTGAGGTAGGCTTGATTTGAACGAGTTCATTCCTGCTGAATGCAGTCTTTAAAATTGAACATGCTGGTATCAATC
Source organism: Gymnoscopelus braueri (assembly GCF_963280865.1). NCBI lineage: Eukaryota > Metazoa > Chordata > Actinopteri > Myctophiformes > Myctophidae > Gymnoscopelus > Gymnoscopelus braueri. The sequence continues at coordinate 26,302,798 of NC_137609.1, read as the reverse complement.
CATGTCACTGTCACAGCTTTGGTCATAAATCATACATAAAGAAACCATTCCCGTAAATGGCTTTATTTTTTAGAGTTTCCGTTTGTTTCCATTTTGTCCAAAGTCATGAGAACATTACTGATATTTAGTAAAGGTTGGCAAGGGAGAAGTACATCAGACATACAGATTATAGGTCGAGCACTTCTCTGCTGAGGCAGACGGATGAGACCTGACCATATTTATACACAAAAATAGCGGAACCTTATGTTACAGTCACAAGCTGTATTCAGGACAATATATAGTTTAACTTAAGAGAATGCTAGCACAACTCAAATTTCTTCAAGTAATTTCTTTACCGGGTGTACGGTACCAAGTGGGAGAAGGATCCCCAGCACTCACACATCTCCTTTGGGTGTCTTATTTAGTTAGTAAGGGGTGTGCATCTCATCCTTATAAGAGGATACAGTACTTATCTACTGTAGATACATGGTATACGATACCATTCAGGGATACGATATTTTAAAAGAATGATTCAGTGCGATTCGATTCGAATACAGAATGACTCAGTGCGATTTAATGCGATACGATGCAATCCAAAACAGTTTTTGTTTAATGTTGACTTTAACTTTATATTATACATTTTAATAAGCCAATTCTATAAAAGTGGTTATCAATTTTATAGACAATTTAAGTTAGATTAATGAGCGTCGCGCCTGTCACAGACATGGGCAGAGCAAGTTCTGTCAGGGAACCCAGTGCAGTTGTTGGTGGCCTACCATTGGACCGCCTCAGCTCCACGTTCACATCCACTCACACTCACACTCATTTCAGTCTCAGACCGCTCTGACCGCTCTATTTAAGCTGGGAGTTTGCACTTCTCATCCTGCTTGCTTTTGCTGCACTCATGCTATTGCTGCTGCTGTCACTGCTGTCTTGCTAAAATTGCTGCTCACCCTCCACCACCCCAGCTGCCACCTGTCGTTTTGGATCTGCTGTTTATGTACGGGGGATTCAGAGTCCCTATGGTTGGGATATGCGCTTTATCAGAGTACCTAAAAGCAGATCCAATTCATCGCCAAACCATAATAAATATATTGCTAATTTTATATTCAATAAATATATCTTTCATGAGTTGTCTTTATCTATTTATGAGTTGTCCTGACAGAAACTAGTAAACAGTGTGTGCACAGTGTGAACATAATGTTCAATGCATACAGTCAGTACACAAACAGTGTGCAGTATCCAATTCAGTAAATACTGTCTGTAGACAATGACAGTTAACAGTGTACCAGAGGTCACAGAATAGATGGAATGTAATAGATTACATTCAAAATCGGACTGTTAAGCTTAATTTAATTAATTTTTGTCCCTTGCCAAAAAGTGCAGATACACAAGCTAAAACAAGGCTTCGATGTGATGTGTTGTTAGCTTTTATGTCTGTTCTTTTTGGCGAGCAACATACTATAAATTAGGCTGCAATGCACTGAATAATGGATATTGTGTTGAGTGAAGGGGGCGTTACCTTATGCAGGGCTGACAACTGCAGTTTCAAACGTGCATGAATAACCAGACTGTTATGTCAGTCAGAACTTTGTTCAACTTTGATATGCATCACTAGCATGTAGTGATGCGCGGGTCGGGTTTTTTCATGACCCGCCCCGCCACGGAACCCAACCCTCAACCCGCCCCGCGAACCCATATATAAATCTATGGTAAATGGTAAATGGTGCATTTATATAGCGCTTCTATCCGAAGCGCTTTACATTGATTGTGCCATTAACCCATTCACACACACATTCATACACCGATGGCGGAGGAAACCATGCAAGGCACCAACCTGCTCATCGGGAGCAATTAGGGGTTCAGCGTCTTGCTCAAGGACACTTCGACACTAACTCTAGGGGAGCGCCCCAGCCCGGGATCGAACTGGGAACCTTGCGGTTTTCCAGTTCACTCTACCCGGCCACTCTACCCCTGAGCCACTGCCGCCCCATGGTTCAACCCGCCCGCGGTTGAACCCCGCGGGTCGTACCTATAATTCTGTAAAATCAAGGTTAGAAAATAATCTTCAAGTATACACCCCAAGTGTATTCAAACTGTTTTATTGTTATTATTCTTATTCTTATTAGGAATAAAGACAAAACAAGAGCATATGATTTTTCTTCTTTTTTTTGCGTGTGAGAGCGGCTGACCCGCTCACCCGCAGCCCGCATAATTGCCTCTGAAATCCTGACTCGACCCGCGGGTTACGGGTCGGCCCGCGCATCACTACTAGCATGCATTTGATGGTGCAAACACTATCTACTTGGTATCTTGTACCTCAGCTGCGGGACTTCTGTGTGCGACACCGGCACACAACTAAGTATAAAATCAGATATTAGACCTTGAAGATCTGTGGCTGGAAAAAGTATTCACATTCCTCATCGCCCACAACTTCAAAACTTAGATTTGATGGTGTTTAAAATCGGCCTCCCAGTGCTCCATTAAAAAAAAAAACGTCAAAGCTGAATAAGAAAGAATGTTAATACAAAAGTAGAATTAACTAGAAAGCTTTTGTGAACAGATTCATAATTTTATAACTAAACCATCATGGTACATTTACAGTAGATTGATCCAGGGGTTTGCTAATTGATGCAGTCGTTTGTGTTAAAAATAAAATCCATTACCGATTCGTATAGGTTCATCTTTACACCACGATTAGTTAGGCATGGGCAGCACACACAGCCTTCCTCAGCGTAGACAACCCTAACCCTACGCTGAGGACGGCTGTGCCGAACCGCGTACATATGCTTCTCTGTTCCTAATCCTAACTAAATAAAAGTTACCCAAATGACATTTCTATGAATGGTGCGATTCTTCTTCTACTCGTAAAAAAATGTGTCATACAGAACCAGGTCAGCATGAAGTGTCGTATTCAGTCTAATATATTTCAGACCAAGGACGAAGGACACCCTCACATCACATGCACATGCTAGTCAGTCAGTATAGTACATGTAAATTGAAAGTCAGTCAGGCCTTACCAGTGAATAAAGAAATTATTCAACATAACCAATGGCTTCTTGAAAAATCTAACAAACCACGGTATGCTTAGGAGAATGGTCAGCAATATTGTCAAGTAAATTGTACCATGAGTGGTAGTCAATGGGCTAAATATGCCAGACCGCTGGTATGGTCTTTTAGAGTTAATATTATGAACTCTTCAGTTTCACAAGTTCTACCTCTCCTTGGTACAAGTTTGTCCCTTCTTGCACTGAACAGTGTGTTCTTTCTCACCTTGGGCCTAATGTTGTCCAGCTCTCCATTCTGCAGCCTCCACAGCACATTACAGGTGGTGTCTCCCCCAATGCCAAAGTTTAGAGCATGGAGAGGAGAGAATAACTCTCTCCAGACCTATATGGACAGCAGAATTTATTGCACATGGGTTGGATTGGAATGCCTGCAATATTAACGCCAACACATACCACATTATTGCATGATTCTAACACCATTTATGAAACAAAACAAATCAGAAGCTTCCCAGGCTTTTTTCTCTGGCAAAACCTAGCGTTAGAATGAGTTCTCCTTAACGCTATGGTACTTTCGATCCTTTCCCCTCACACCCTGGCTGCGCAGCCTCTCGTCTGTAGTAAAAAGTGTATTTTAGACGTGAGGTGGGGGGCTCAGAGTGTTCCCACTTAGTAGAGTAGGCATTCAACTCCATAAAACCGTCTTTGTTTTGGTGAGTAGCTAAAGTGTATTTTTTATTTTTACTACAGACGAGAGGCTGCGCAGCCTGTGGTGTGTGCGCAAAGACTCGAAACGCTATGGACCAGAGCTAGGCAAAACCCAGACATGCTGACTTGTGATGGGTCGTCTGACCACGTGAGACTATCACACAACCTGGAATGCTTAGACATGCACTCACTATGATCTTATTTTTTGGGTATTAAACGTTAAAATACATAGGTGGAAATGAGAAGCAATTCACACTGATATGGCACAAAAACAATGCCAGAACATAATTGATAGCGAACTTCCAATATGATTGTCTATAATGCACTCTCAGTTTAGTTAAATAATACAATGTTCATGACCGTTGCTTCACAATTCTAAAATGTAGTATGTATTCAGAGCATGTGAGCGGAGCGAGACGATTTTTAACATAGTGAGGAGCGGGTTATAAAAAAAGGTAGGAACTCGGAGTGAGGACCGCCTTATTAAAATATAAAAAGGAAACTTGGATGGTGTCTTTTGCAACATAGTAGGCCTGGCTGTCCATCTAGGCTCATAGGGACGCATTTGTGCCAAAAGAAAAAGTGTTTCGGACACGCAGCAAAAGAACTGCTGAGCGACGGGTCTGAGCGGAGCGACTGGTGCACAAATGAAGGTGAGCGACGGAGCGAGGGGGGAAGACATGAGCGAATAGCGAGCGTGACAACGGCCCCCTAGAGCGAGGAGCGGCATTTCCCCCCGCTCCACTCCGCTCACATGCTCTGGTATGTATGGTAACCTGCTTGATACTGTGAAAGCACAAATGCAAGTCATATCTATTTGAGAGATACTGGACTAGTGAGAATAAGTGATGACAAAAGTAATCATATCCCTTTTTTACACCATCTCAGAAGAGTTCCCTCATTTTGGTACTGATGTCATATTACTTTGGTCTTTCTGAACATTTCTCTCTCTCTCACACACACACACACACACACACACACACACACACACACACACACACACACACACACACACACACACACACACACACACACACACACACACACACACACACACACACACACACACACACACACACACACACACACACACACACACACACACACACACACACACACACACACGATGTGTTGCACAAAGGCAAATTGTAAAAACTTCAGTGGTAATTCATCTATTTGTATTAGAGTATATACAGATGTAACCAAATGGACCCATCTTCTCTCACCTCATACTGCTGCATAAGCTGAATCATGGAGTCTCCCACGAAAAGCACATCTGGTTCAGCATCTTTACACTCCTGTACAAATCGTGTATGCTGCAAAAGAGACAACTTGGTCACAACAGTGTTGAAATTATGTGTTTAATGCCGTGGTTTTCAAAGGCACACCATAGGGCAAGTCAGAATCTCAAGGTACCTGTATTTCTTATTTGTGCAAAATAGCCTAACATGTTTTATCACTCTGTAATTATTTATATGTATTTAGTAATGTCAAATAATAAAAAAAAGCTATTATATAACCAAGTATATAAGACATTTTAAATGCATATATATATATATATGTATATATATATATATATATATATATATATATATATATATATATAACATTTGCCTCTGTTCTGGGAAATGAGTGCACACAAAGTACTGATGTGTAACTGTAATAGGTACTGTGAATGTGTATTTTCACTTTCATTATAAATGAGCCTAAATCCTTTGGTGAGGTTTTCTAAATCTCAGCACATGATGGTAAAACTCTTGCAACAATACACTTTCACAATACTTTGTTTCTTGATTTGATGATCATCATAACAAAGATAATGGTGATGTATTAGTAATTAGTATAAACACTTTCATATTTACTGAATTGGAGAATATTAGAAAGCATGAAATGTTTTCCATTGTATCCCTTCAGTGGAAAACTAGAAGACAATATTGCTCAAGATACACACTATAAACTTGGTATACTACATGTTTAGTCTGTCTGTCACTCATTTAGGAAGATATACATACAGACAGACAGACAGACAGACAGACAGACAGACAGACAGACAGACAGAGTAACATATACACACATCTGAGCTTTAATTTGATAGGATTGAGTTTATTTGAATAATAAACAAACTGATAACACTGTTGTCAGAAGCTAAATCGATCCCTAAGAGGACATTACAAAATTTAGACTATGGTGGTTAAACATTAGAAACGGCACAATTAAATTAAGTTAGTTTTCTATTGTAATTTGTTTAGTTTTTTATGAAACGGGGAATTGTTGTTGTGTGTGAAGATTTATTATTGACAAACTATTCAAGCTACCAACCAGTGCCATCCAGCGTCCATCTCCTGGCACGTCTTCCACTGGCTGGGCCACTGCAGCTGGATTCATGTCATCGTCACTCATCCTAACGACCAGTGGGGGAGAAAGTACTCCAATGTTTTACTTACAGTAAGTAAAAGTATCAATACTGCAATGTAGTAATACTCTATAATAAAGTAATACTCTGTTCCAAGTAAAAGTCCTGAATTCAAAATTTACTTGAGTAAAAGTACAAAAGTATTGGTATCAAAATAGTACCAAAAGTAGAAAGTACTCATTATGCAGAATGTCCCTTTTCACAAGTTAGCATATGTCTAAAATGTATAAAAATCTTTTGAAAATAGCAGATCTACAAGCTATTGTGAGCTTGTAGATCGTCTATTTTCAAATGTCCAACGTTTAAGTGGTTAATGTATGTTTTGTAATAATCCAAATCTACAAAGTAACTAGTACGTTTTCAAATAATTGTAGTGGAGTAAAAGTAGCCTACAATATTTTCCTCTGAGATGTAGTGGAGTAGAAGTATAAGTACTGAAAACTGGAAATTCTCCAGTAAAGTAACAAAATACCTCAAAATTGTACTTAAGTACAGTACTTGAGTAAATGGGATTCTACAGGGTTACGTTAAAGGGCGACTTTTTCTACTCGTCTGTGTCTCAGAGGAGGGCTGTGGATACTTCAGCAACCCGCCTACCAGTGACATCATCATAGGCACCTGCTTACTGTGAGAAAAAAAAAGAATTCTCACAGAATCAAATGTTTTATGGTCATGAATTACCAGGATGGCTTGATTCTAGGCTTAAAATAATTGATATAAATATTTTTGGAAATCTCTGGGGAAAATTAATGGGGTCTGGAACGATAGAGACACACAGGGACTACAAATTTACAAACATCACTGTCTTTACGAGTGCCGAGCGCCGACCAGTGGCGTACCCACTGTAGAGGCAGGAGAGGCGGTCACCTGCCCAACTAAGATCTCGCCTCCCCTAAAAAAAAAAAAAAACCCGAAAATGTGTCATTGCGTGCTTAATGTCCTCAAAGTCACGCATCCAACAAGCTTTGAACTGAGCAGATTGGACCTTCTGTTCCAGAGATAATGACCAAAACCTATTGAAAACGGCCACTTTCGCCAGTTTTCTGGGTATTGAAAACCTCAAGGGATGCGTCCGTGACGTATATACCATGCGATCACTTAAACTCTAGATCTCCGATGCTAGCGGTTTTGACATACTGATGGAGTATATTATAGTATATTGTGGGTAGTATATCGAGATGAAAGATATGGGACATTAAAAACGACAAATTAAACAAATGGCACAGATTATTAGAACAAAAAAAAAATCGCTACAGCCTCAGTAGTTGTGAAATGACGGTATTTTACAATGCCTCTCATAGAGATTGCATTGAGAGCTGCAGTTCATCGTTCTAACGGACCCCGAGTGTCAAAAGTGGGCGTGGATTTGTAGGCCTTCCGCTTCCGGCCGTGTGTCTCTATGGAACCAGAACATGGCCGCCAATACTTTGCCCTATCGATGATGTCACTGGTAGGCGGGTTTCTGAACTGTCCACAGCCCTTCTCTGAGACACAGACCAAAGTAGACAAAAATTGTACCACATTATAATGAGCATTGGTAATAGTGTTGACCAATTATATGAAGACTGGTTGAAAATGGGTGAAGTCATCCTTTAACATTACACCCATTTATTTGTGTACGACTGAACAGTGAAGATAACCGTTGCACCATGCAGGCAAAGATGGGGTAAATACAATGTAGAATGTTAAATATAATTAATATTACTGTTACATAAATACATAAATACAGTTACATAAATACAGACGGTTACACCAAGATGGCACGTGTTTAACAACACCAGCAGGTTCTGTACAGACAGTACAGTAACGTCGCATACTGTGCAGTAACAACAGTACCCATTTATGTACACTTTTAGCTTGCTATGCTAGCTAATCACTGCAGACCAGAGGGTTAAAAAAATAAGCTGCAGACGACTGAGGGAGAGTGCATTCTGCTGACCATCAACTAACATCTGTGTAGTTATAGTAGCAGTTTATAGTGTCATGGTTCAAGTTGTCAAGAATACCTGCAGGATGGTAGTTGTCGTCCCCTCTGGCTTCAGAACAAACACTGTATACGCCCAAGGAAGAGGCAGCACTTTAGATCCTCGGTCACTCCCTCCCCTGATGTCTGTCCCAGCGGTGCTGTGATGTAACGGTGATGCTCGACCGTTAACGTTAGCTGGTCGCTAAAGGACAGGAACAGCCTCTCCTCTCCGTGCAGACGAGACAACAAAAGGAGGGTCAGGGGGAGCGGAGCTGACATCAGAGAGCCTAAAGGGAAAAGATCAGTGTTGCCAGATCTTGCGCGAGAAATAAGCAAGAAAGCGACTATTATTATTATAGGCCACATGAGCGTCGGATATTTGAAAATAGCCGATCTACAAGCTCGACGCCTTGTGAGCTTGTAGATCTGCTATTATTATTAACAACAACAAAAATCTTGGAAAAAGGTGAAACATTTTGAATATTTTAACAACACCAATCGGGTACAGGGGTGACAACATATTTTTAGATGGGGGTCCGTGGTAGCCTGACGCAAATTTTTCATTTCGTTTCACTCAATTCAGGGACTGGAGCTAGCCCTAGAATGTCTGTGATCTTACATACATTTCAAGTATTCCAAATACACAGTCATAGATCTCTCTCGGTCCCCCACTGTGTAGTGCCCATCTGCGCGGCCATAAAAGTGCTCTAAACTCCGTCTGTACTCACCCAATAATTAATGTGATGTTTGGGACACACAATTGGCAGGTGATGATTCATTACCCCGCACCAATCACAAGCACCTGTCAATTGTGTGTCCCAAACATTTGTGCGTCCTTATGGAAGTTACGTATATTCAGTGCTGCAATCATTCCTGGCCCCTCGCGTCGCACAGAACTCGTCCGTGTGCAGCTCGTGAATAAGTGGAGATATTTGACTAAACACACGTTTTCTGGCAGAACTTTCACATGGATATGAAACTAGAGGACAAAATATGACTCCACGTCTTAGGAATTAATTATTGGGTGAGTACAGACGGAGTTTAGAGCACTTTTATGGCCGCGCAGATGGGCACTACACAGTGGGGGACCGAGAGAGATCTATGACTGTGTATTTGGAATACTTGAAATGTATGTAAGATCACAGACATTCTAGGGCTAGGACTGGAGCCAGCCAGGCTAGGTCCGTGGACAAATACATATTCATTTGGGGTCCCGGGGTCTTTGACATGAAAATGTTTGAGAACCACTTGTTTAAAATACATTAGGAAGCAAGCCCAAATAAGCAACTACACTTTAGAAACCAGCCCAAAAGAACGCAACCCGCAAGTCGTAACTACCAATTATTACAAGCTACTTTACAGAAAAACAAACCCAAAATAGCTTATAAGGTCAGACCTTATAATAAGCGGACATGGCAACACTGAGCAGAGAGAGCCTAAGGGAAAAGATGTCCTGTCCTACAACTACAACCCCTTGACGTGACGCAACTCGCGCGAAGGATCATGGCCGCGGGAGAGTATTTGTTGTTCATAAATCACTACTACAATCATTGGCTATTCGCAATAGTCCATTTCATTAATGGGAGACCCTGAAGATAAGACATGCGTTTTGTTCTAACTGGGAAGCAGTGGTGGAAAAAGTACAAAAATGTTTTACTTAAGTAAAAGTATCTACTATCAATACTGCAATGTTGTAGAAATACTCTGTTACAACAAGTAAAAGTCTGGAATTAAAAAAAATCTTCAGTAAAAGTACAAAAGTATGATCAAAATGTATTTAAAGTATCAAAAGTAGAGAGTACACATTATGCAGAATGGACCGTTTGCCATGTTTTCAAATGAATAAAATGTATACAAATCTTTTGAAAGTAGCAGATCTACAAGCTCACAATGCGTCGCGATGCATTGTGAGCTTGTATATCTGCTATTTTCAAATGGCTGAAATGTAAATAGGGATGAAGTGTGGTTAATGTATATTTTGTAATAATAATCGAAATCTACAAACTACAAAGTAACTCGTAACTTAAGTTTTCAAATAGTTGTAGTGGAGTAAAAGTATAATATTTGCCTCTGAGATGTAGTGGAATAGAAGTAAAAGTACTGAAGATTGGAAATACTCAAGTAAAGTAAAATACCTCAATTGTACTTAAGTACAGTACTTAAGTAAAAGTACTTAGTTACTTTCCACCACTGCTGGGTACCTCAAAATCTGAGGGCCTCTGCATTTAAATCCAGAATCCGCTATTCTTGTAATGCGGTATTGTGGCCGCGAGATGGCAGCAAATAATCTAGTGGGTCGAGATTGCTTAACAAGTAGGCTACATTTGAACTCGTCTCCGTTTAAGCTTAAAATGGGGAAATAATACAGCAGTTTCCTCAAACCGTTGATGATGTGATCATTACTATTATTCCAAACTGTGTCGCCAACGTCCAGAAAATAGTACAGAAACAGTAGGTTCTGCAGAAACAGGTTCTACAGCTTGGCTTGGTTTCAAAACCAAATTCATTCAAATTTTGGACAGTGTGGCTCCCATGAAAACCATCAGGGTCAAAACCCGCCCGGTACCATGGATGAATTCAGACATCCTTACTGCCATGAAGGTCAGAAACAAAAAGTGTTCTGAGCTTCATAAAGGTAGGATCAAACTCGCCAGGTGTTTTAACAAAGGTCTCGAATCCCACGTAGCTAAACTTGTAAAAGAAAGAAACAAGCTAAGAAACAAGGTTAATCGCATGCTCGAATTAGCAGAAAAAAGCTTCCTCGATGACAAAATTGAGGAAAATAAAAGCAAACCACGAGAGCTTTGGAAGCTATTCAACAACCTGCTAGGCTGCAGCAAGAAATTGAAAACCAGGTTTACAAACATAAGCCTCAAGGTGAATGACACTCTCATCACATCCAAACATGAAGTGAGTAAAATCCTCAACATATTCTTCACGACCATAACCTCAGATTTGGTTGAAAAACTACCCCCTCACTCTGGGTGCTATGGTGAAGAGCATGTTGACTCATTTTACGAAAAACAGGGTGTACGGAAAGATGATTTTAAACTCTCCCCTGTGAAAACAGAAGAGGTGTTTAAAAAATTGAGTGCTCTTCATCAACACAAAGCCACAGGCCTCGACAATATCCCCGCCAAATTTCTAAAAGACTCGCCTCCATTGCTCCAATTATTACCCACATAATAAACCTCTCCATCATACAGGGACGGGTCCCTAACGATTTAAAAAAAGCAAGGGTGACCCCTCAGTACAAAAAAGGAAACAAATTAGACCCTGGCAACTACCGCCCTATTTCTATTCTTAGCTCCATCTCGAAAGTCATGGAAAAAATAGTCTATGAACAGGTCGATAAGTATCTTGCCGAAAAAAATCTAATCTACAAATTCCAATCTGGTTTCAGAACAAACCACTCCACTGACACATGCCTTCTTTATTTGAACGACTCTATCAAACAAGATGTCGACAAGGGCAAATATTGCGGCATGGTCATGCTGGACCTCCAGAAGGCCTTTGACACCGTCAATCACCCAATTATGATCAATAAGCTCAAAGCAATAGGTTTTGATGATACGTCAGTGAACTGGATGAGATCCTACCTGGAAGGGAGGGAGCAAGTGGTGGAAGTAAACGGCATCCAGTCCCCCCCCTCCCTGTGACTTGTGGTGTCCCACAAGGAAGTATACTAGGACCTTTACTGTTCCTGATATATGTGAATGACATGTCATCGGCCTGCGACTGCAAGCTGTTCCTGTTCGCAGATGACTCGGCCCTGCTAGTCGGACAGGCTGCAGGCTCGGACAGGCTGCAGGTTGAGAAAACTCTCAGCTCCGAACTCAACAAGATCTGCATCTGGCTCTCTGATAACAAACTTTCATTACACCTGGGTAAAACTGAATCCATCCTCTTTGGGTCCAGTCCTAACCTTAGCAAGGCAGAGAGTTTCACGATCAAAGTGGGTGATGATGTCATCAAAAGAAAGGATGAAATTACCTACCTGGGCTCCATCTTGGAGGCAAACCTCTCTGGTAACAAAAACGCCGAAAAAGTGATCAAAAATGTCAACCGAACAACACGCTATTTGTGGAGGATTGATCGCCTAGTCAGTAAGAATACTCTGAAGATTCTTGCAGGGGCCCTCATTCAAGGTCATTATGATTATGCATGCACTTCATGGTATCACAACACCTCCAAGGCCTTAAAAACAAGGCTCCAAACATCCCAAAACAAACTTGTAAGGCTACTTCTTGGCCTCAATCACAGAACCCATCTAACCCCTGCTCATTTTGCTAGGATTGGATGGCTTAGGGTTGAGGACAGAGTACAGCAACTTGCTATGGGCCTGGTCTTCAAGATACACCACAACATTGGGATCCCCCTGTATTTGTCAAAATACTTCCAAAATGTTAATGAAGTCCATGATCATAACACCAGAGGCAGCTCCACTGATCATGTTCAACCCAGATTTGGCTCAACTAAGGGTATGAACTCGTTCTCATGCTATTCAGCAAAAATGTGGAATGCCCTACCAAAAGGAGTAAAGGAGTGTAAAACCCTACTCACTTTCAAAACTGCCCTAAAGATACACCTTCAGGAGGCTGCAATTCGAAAATGGCCCCTGTCTAAGTCTTAACCTACCCCCCCTACCCCCCCCCCCCCCTCCTTCATTTTCCTCTTTTGTATATATTTATATATTTTTTTCTCTCGTCATACCAGTAACCTGAAAGCTGATTGTATGACATTCTGTATAGTAATGTGTATATCTGCCTGCCTCTTATATTTCATCATGATTTGTGTGCATGGGGTTCTCATCTTAAACAAGCGTTATGCTTAATGAGGGTTTCCAGTTTAGTAGACCTTGTATTGTGAATTTGTACTTCCATGTACTGTTATGTACTGTACTGTTATGTACTTCTCATGTCTTTCTAAATAAACTACATCAATCAATCAATCAATGCAGGTGCCTAAACGTCGCGAGACAGATCAAAGGTGAGGTGACTGTTTCACTAAATGCATAATCTGCCACTCACACTTTCGATTATTGTTCGCCATTCTGCACGGAAACACGTTTATGATTCTCTCTCTAAACTATACATGCCAGGAGAAGGTTTTTACCTGCCGGAGTATTAAAGGGCAGAAACAATCCTATGTATCTGGTATGGATTCAGATGTGTGTTCTTTTGGTCATTTGGTGCCAGGTGAGTCTGAACAACTTCCTTGAGCGTGTGCTTCATCGGGAATACCAAAACGGTCTTTGATTGATGTACTTTTATTTAGTAAGACATGAGAATCACAGTACATGGAAGTACAAAATTCACAATACAAGGTCTACTAAACTGGAAGACTCAGTTAAGCACGCAGCTTGTTTAAGATGAGAACCCCATGCACACAAATCATGATGAGACAGACAGATATACACACTACTATACAGAATGTCATAACTAGACGCGTCGCAATTCAGGGCAATTGCAGAGTGTGGTTGCGCCGACGCGAGTCGCGGGTCGCTGCGGCCGGGACTCGAGGAATACACTGGGAGGAATACCGTCGGAGGCTGCGCCAATTACATTGTCACGCAACTCCTGAGATCACTTGCGTTTCATTTTGAGAGGATTGGTCCCCCCAACATATGGTTTTTGCATCAAAAGGTTACATTTTGAGCATTTGTGGCGCCCCCTATGGCGCCCCCTATGGATCAAAGTGGAAATGCTTTTGGAGATTCGTTGAGTAAACCACCCTCGACATGTGATTCAAATTTGGGATCGATTGGACGTTTTGTTCGTGATTTTTGGCATTTTTGATAAAACGGGCCCCTCCCATTAACTTTGGAAGCCAATTACGGACGAACGGTAAGGACTATCAAAATGCCGTTTCTGTTTCTATTTTGCCGTATCAAAATAGATGTTTTTATAATCAACTAAATCGACTTGGCATGGCCTGTTTTATACTTCTTTGTACAATGGTGGCATGGAAAAACAGTAAAAAATAACCAATATACTAGCTCACAACATGTCGCATCATGGCACACTGTGAGTTTATAGATCTGCTACCGTCACTACAGTATACTGTATATAAAAACGAACTATATATAATCATGATTAATTATTTGAAGTCACATTGCTCAGCCCTAATTGTGCCTGTATTTTGCTTCTGTGCAGCGGCCCTTTCTGACTTGGGCATCCTGGCAGCAGCGGTGGGAGGAGCCTGTGGGTTAATCCCATAGAGTTAAAAATAATAGAGAGGGCACCCGAATTCTCCTCCCATCCACTTGCATTGAGTTGCTCACCCAGCGCATGTGCCTATTTGAACGCTTCTTCCGGGTTGGAAATTTGGTGGGCGAGGCCTATTTGGGGCCTCGACGCGTCACTTCTGTGACGCGTTTTGCGTCACAGTCACAGAAGCGCGCAGCCCCGTGCGCAAGCTCGTGCGCATGCTCGTGAGTCGAGCCCATTGGTCGAAACCGTTTTCGCGTTCATGTGTTGAGGCCCCAGGCCTGCACGCGCCTGCACTACCATGAATGGCCAGCATGTTCAATTGGCTTCAATGAAACCACTGGGTTCTGGGGGCTTGGTTAATCCTAATCCTTTTGGACAGGAAGACACCAAAACATACCATATTATTGTACGATTCTAACACCATTTATGAAACAAAAATAATGGAATTAGAGAACGTCAACCCACTAAGAACCAACGCCTCATACAGACAGGACAGCCACACTGAGTAGAAGTCTGGAGCACAGGGTTAATTGAATTTACCCCAATCAAATTTTTTCAGATTCTTATAGATACGTCATTTTTTAACACAAACCACTGCATCATTTCCCAACATCCCTACCAACTCGCCAATGGAATCCATATTTCTGTTTGACCCTCTGATCAAAGGAGGTATTTCTATTATTTATAATTCTCTCCTGTATTTAGACAGCAATACCTCCTTAGATTATTTAAAAACAGCTTGGGAAAACGATCTAGGAATGTCTATCACTGATGAACAATGGTCTACATCCCAAAAACTAGTACATTCCTCTTCAGTATGCGCCTGGCACGGCCTTCTGCATTTTAAAATATTACACAGATTACATTTGTCAAAGGAAAAGCTCAACAGAATGCATCCAAATGTAAATCCATCCTGCAACAGATGTGGCCAGTCACCGGCCACTTTAGCTCATATGTTCTGGCACTGCACAAAATTAACATCATATTGGCAAAATATATGTGGTATCTGAACCACTGACTTTGCTATGTTTTGGTAAATATCCTATTGCACTTTTGTAGTTGCCAACAACGCCATATTGTAGTTAATTTGATGTTCCAGAGGTGTGTATGAATGGTTGGAGAATGAATTGAGGCGTCACTCCAGTCAGTGAGGTTACTTGCTTCCGATTTGCAACTGTATGGGCCAGGAACGGGGGGGGGGGTGGAGACACAGGCCTAGACCTTCTGTCTCTCCAATTGGCAATGCTAATTGTACCCCCCACCCGGCTAGGGCCATCAGCCACCTCTCTGAATAAACTCTACTGTCTGTATAGGCCAAAGTAGACGTGTGAAGTGAAGTAATACTAATGGATTTTAGATTTGTATGTATGTTCATGAAATATACTTCATATATTTAAATCACTGTCAGACATTGGTGAAAAACCTTTTGACCCAGATCCATTGACAGCAGTACGGGGAGTCAGAGGGCCCAATGTCAAACTGTCTAGTTTTCAATATAACATGGTAGCATTTGTGACTACGGGCTCGAAGACTGATACTGTTGAATTTGGAAGCAAGTGCAGGTTCCAACTCATACTGCACTTATGAAAGACGTTATGCACTATTTGCAATTAGAAAAGTTTGAATTGAGAGGGAGTGAAGAATTTTACAAGACCTGGCAACCCTTCATCGACCACTTCAATAAGTGCACGCTGATTATTTTTGTATTATTATTTGTCTTTTTGATTTGATGTATCCCTATATATTTTTTGTGTTTGGCTTTATGATTGATGTGCATTCATGTGTAGTACAATGTATCCGCCTAAATGCATCATTTCTATTTTATTATAATAATAAATAAATAAAGGTTACATTTGTAACTCTCATATTGTATGATAAATTAAACGTAATACTGTTGTTTAAGGAGACAGAAGAAGTAAGGGAAATAGGGCACGATTTGTGCTGGGAGAGTATGAGGACAAGAGTGACTGTTGTTGTTCTGTTTTTGTTTGTATGTTTGTATAACTGTTTTTTGTTTGTGTTATATATTTTATTTGAACTCATTGTCTTTTCTTTCTTTATATTTTATAGTTGTATACTAAATTTCCAATAAAAAGAGTATTAAAATAATAATAATAATACAATGTTCATTCATGACCGTTGCATCACAAAATGTGTGTATGATAACCTGCTTCTGATACTGTGAAAGCACAAATGCAAGTCATATCTATTTGAGAGATACTGGACTAGTGAGAATGAGTGATGACAAAAGTAATCATATCCCTTCTTTCCACCATCTCAGAAGAGTTCCCTCGTTTTGTTGATGTCATACTTCGGTCTTTCTGAACATTTCACACAGTACACAAGCAGACACACACACACACACACACACACACACACACACACACACACACACACACACACACACACACACACACACACACACACACACACACACACACACACACACACACACACACACACACACACACACACACACACCATGTGATCAGTCAAATGATGTGTTGCACAAAGGCAAATAGTAAAAACGTCAGTGGTAATAATTCATCTATTTGTATTAGAGTATACAGATCCAGTAACCAAATGGACCCATCTTCTCTCACCTCATACTGCTGCATAAGCTGAATCTTAGTCTCCCACGAAAAGCACATCTGGTTCAGCATCTTTACACTCCTGTACAAATCGTGTGTGCTGCAAAAGAGACAACTTGGTCACAACAGAGTTGGAATTATGTGTTTAATGCAGTGGTTTTCAAACCTTTTTGCCCATTCTGCCCAATTCTGAAGGAAGGACGACATCAGATGAAGAACTTGCTCAGCTAAGAAGATACACTTGGAGATCTTATCAAAAAACTTTGCAGATAAGAGGATAATTCAAGCTTTCCGTACTGCTGCAATGTTAGTGAATTTAACGTCGTTTAATACAATCAGATAGGACTTTGTTTGGATGTATGGGCTGTCAAGGGTTAGTATTGCAACTCTAGATTCCAGATATAAAAAAAATTGATCTAGAGTTGCTTGCGGCTAAAATGTATATAGGGATGAAGTGTGGTTAATGTATATTTTGTAATAATAATCAAAATCTACAAAGTAACTAGTAACTTAAGTTTTCAAATAATTGGAGTGGAGTATAATATTTGCCTCTGAGATGAAGTGGAGTAGAAGTAAAAGTACTGAAAATTGGAAATACTCAAGTAAAGTAAAAAATCACACCCTGTGTGAAGTGGGCGGTGTCTTGCTAGCTAATCACAATACTGAATGGAGTCGATCAATCATGTACAAAGGATAAATACATTTATTGAAACACTCTTTATGATGGACAAAACCATAACTTGAAAAAAACCAAATTTTGGTTTTTTCAAGTTATGGTTGCTTATATAGGGCTATGCACATGTGTCATGTGACACTGGCCAATCACAGTCCTGAATAGGCTGTGATTGGCCAATCACAGCGCAGGATAATTCTACTAATTTCCTGGGCCCAGATCACAGCGCAGGAAAATGTACATTTTTCCAAATCTCACTTATAGGGGCGGTTTCACCGCCCAAAAACATACCTCATAATTGTACTTAAGTACAGTACTTAAGTAATGTACTTAGCTACCTACTTTACACCACTGCTGGGTAGGGGTCAGGGGTAACTCTCAAAATCTGAGGGCCTCTGCTGCATTTAGATGTAATTCTTGTAATGCGGTACTGTGGCCGCGAGATGACAGCAAAGAGTCTAGTGGGTCGAGATTGCTTGACATTTACCTACGACAAGACAAGTACACTTTATCTCGTCTTCGTTTAAGCTTAATATGGGGAAATAATACAGCAGTCAAATCGTTAATGATGCGATCACTACTATTATTCCAAACTGCGTCGCCAACGTCGAGACTCTAGAAAATGTGAAACATGGTGAGGTTCTCCTGCAGAAACAGGTTCTACAGAATGCAGGTCCCTAAACGTCCGCCCATCAGTGTTGCCATGTCGGCTTATTATAAGCGACTTTGGGCTTCTTTTTCTGTAAAGTTGTTTGTAAATATTGGAAGTTATTACGGGCTGCGGTTTTTTGGGCTTGTTTCTAAAGCTTGCTTACTTAATTTAGGCTTGCTTCCAAATGTTTTCATTATTATTTAAACCAGTGGTTCTCAAATATTTTCATAAATGTTTTGTGGCCAGGGGAGCATTCGTGTTGTTAGAATTTTTCCCAAAATCCAAATATTCCACATTTTATTGCAAGAGTTTTTGAAAATTGCAGATCTACAAGCGGACTCAGTGCCCTCTACAGATCTGGAGGATTTGAAATTACCATTAACCAGGGAACTCACTAACGCTCTGAACCAGGGCTAGCCACTGTGCAATGGTCTCCCACTGTGGCCTTCTTCTGGGCTTGTTTTATCCTAGACCTGGTTGCTTATTTCTCTCACAAAACATGGCAACACTGCCGCCCACAGGGCAGGGACAGAAAGGTGTGTACGGCAGGGTGACTGTTTCACTAGATGCGTAACCTGCCACACACTTCCGATTATTGTTCGCCATTCTGCACGGAAACACGTTTATGATTCTCTCTCTAAACTATTTACATGTCGGGACTTGAATAGAAGTTTTTTTTGTTAACCTGCTGGAGTATTAAAGGGCAGAATAAATCAACAATCCTATATGTATCAGATATGGATTCAGATGTGTGTTCTTTTGGTGCCAGGTGAGTCTGAACAACTTCCTTCAGCTTGTGCTTCATCGGTATATGCGATTACATATATCATAGATCTATAGTGGGATCTGTTCATGTTTAACAAGTGTTTATCAACACAACAGTAGGTTATTAGCACACTGACACCAATGATTTCCAATCGCCAAGCAGAGAGAGAGAGAGAGAGAGACCTGTGGTGTCTCCCACGAGTAGTATTCTCAGTAAGCTGAGAAGTCCTTAAATGTAAGTTTCTAGATACACGAATTAAACTCTTAATATAGTTAAACGGTCTTTATTTGGATTGATGTACTTCATAGCTGTTGGAAAACAAATGTGTTGCAATAATAATACACAATACAGCCTATCTAAAGTTATAGATCTATATCAAAGTAGCTAAAGGGATGTTTTCTTGTCCTAGTTGTGCTTCGCTTCTGCTTGAGTAGTCTTCAAGTTCAGATCAAGAGCTGTTTATATAGGCATACTATTAGAGTGAATGATACTGTTGAATTACATTTCAGTGGGCGGGGTGTGGTGTTGAGGACTCAACAAGGAGTCTTGATTTTCTGGTGTGTTAAAAATGTATAGGCCTTTTGCCAGGATGTTATCAGATCTAAGATGGAATGTGACTGGGAATGGTTCAACATTTTGTTTTTAAATCAGATATTTTAGTTAATATGGAGAAGTCATGTGTATGTATATGCACTATTCAGTTTGAGTAGCAACTGACTAGGCTAATAATAGCATTGATTAATCTAATTTCACCTTGTTAAGAGTGGTTGGATATTCCTGCTTGTGTGTTGACAGTAGTCCTTTCAGTCTTCCAATCCCCTCAGAAGTGGTCTCATAACAGGAATGTCACTTTGGGATCTCACAGTGGGTCAGTGTGGTCAGACAGTGGCACAACACCCATTAATCACTAACACCATGGTCTCAAGAACCCATGAATGATATTGAACCACCTATTATTGTATGGATAGGATCAGGATAATATGTTTCTTTTGTGTTTTAGAATGTACAAATTCCAAGACGCTTTGTTTGGACAACATATCTACTATTTCCATTCCTGATGTCGACATCTTAACTCAGGCTCCATTTCGCCCTCTGGGCTCAATACTGTCATTAATGATTAAGCTGTGCAACTGCATTCATACAGTACCAATGTTTCCTCATGAACTCAGGCATCACCTGTATCTATCTGCCTTTTAGATTGCATCGTCCTGGTGTAAAGTAATGGCAAATTAGTTTCCAGGAGCCAACACTTTTTTCAGGGGGACTGAATGCAATAAGAGCTTAACAACGTCATGAACACTTGAGTTTTAGGCACCATTTTACTTTCAGTGACATGTTTTAGAAATACAACAAGAATCAGTGAACACCAGAGATATGAGGCCGTGCACTTCCCCCAACAGTCAAGGACTTTTGTGGGCTTTTTTTCCTTCACCTCGCTATGTAAACAGAGGAAGGAGTGAACTGTTGTTTTGAATGAGAAGTTACATTACGGTCATGTTCTCCTGATAGTTGTGTCTGTCTGTCTGTCTGTCTGTCTGACAGACAGACAGACAGACAGACAGACAGAGCCACATTGAGAGAGTGCATATCTGCTATTGTGTGCATATCTGTGGCGTTAATGTTATGTTAAGTATTCTCTCTCACTGGCTTGTTGCACAGGGCTGCTGCAGGTCAACGGGATAGAGATCTTCACTACAAGTGAGGTGGAAGCAGTCAACGGGACGAATGTCAGACTGAAATGCACCTTTAAGTCGAAATACCCTGTTTCATCCAACACTGTGACTGTATCCTGGACCTTTCATCCCCTTACCCCAGGACCAGAGGAGTCTGTGAGTGACAACAGTGATCTTTATGAAACCCACACATGGTTTTAATATAGCACACTATTTTGCCTGTGTTGCATCTGCACGTTGTTAATGTGTGTGTGTGTGTGTGTGTGTGTGTTTGTTTGTGCATGTATGCTAGGTGTACTACTATCAGGAGACACCATATCCTCCCACAGGGGGGCGTTTTAAGGATCATGCCGTGTGGTCAGGGGACATCGCGAAGCAAGACGCCTCCATCACGCTGCATCAGGTTCCGCCTACCTTTAATGGCACCTACATCTGCCAGGTGCAGAACAAGCCAGACGTGCACGGCAAAAATGGAGAGATCAACCTTAAGGTCGTCAACAAAGGTCACTTTGCAAGTCCTGCCAATCAGTGTTGCTATGCTCATTTGGGATGTGCTTGTACTGTATTTTAATGATGTGACGCGCACGTCGCTTAACAACTACACTATAGGTCACACAATGGACCATTGATATGCATCTAGGCTAATTCCTATGTTAATGTACCTGGTGTGAGTCGGGAGCCTTTGTAAACTTTGTTTAAGTGTGAATTTAAAGTAGTTTTAAATCTATGCGTGTGCCTGCGCGTGCTCCTGGTCAAATAGGTTCTTGCACGCCGTGCAAGGCCGTCCAGTGAGCATTGCACCCCTGCTGCCAATTGACAGCAATTGTATCTATAGAATATTTTAGTTACTCCAAACCAACTGTAGGCAAATATTATGAGTCAATAATTTTCCATCATCAAATCACTACTATGATTGTACCTACGGCTGGGCAATTAACCAACAAATTATCGAAAACAAATCGACACGAAATAATTCTAATAGATGTTTTTGTAATCGACTAAATCGACTTGGTCTGGCCTGTTTTATACTTCTTTGTACAATAGTGGCATGGAAAAACAGCGGAAAATAACCGATCTACAAGCTCACATGTTGCATCACGACACACTGAGTTTATAGTTCTGCTACTGTCACTATGTAAAAAAAATAACCATTCATTAATCGTAACCAAGGCAAAGATTTTACATAATCATGATTATTTGAAGTCACATTCCTCAGCCCTAATTGTGCCTGTATTTTGCGTCTGTGCAGTGGCCCTTTCTGACTTGGGCATCCTGGCAGCAGCGGTGGGAGGAGCCTGTGGGTTAATCCTCATCCTTTTGGGCATATTCGTGTGGGCGAAGTACTACAGGAAGAGACAGTCCGACACAGATGTGGAGATGCATACACGGGAGCAGGATTGGAAAGACCCCACAGTGTGGTGAGAGCAGCTGCTCTTCTCCCCCCCTTCTTCTACTGATGGGTGTGGAGTCTGCAGGGGTTGACTTTGTGGAAAGACTGGTTGGGTGTTTGGAGTGACCTTTTTTCTACCCCCCCCCCCCCCCTCCCTCTATTGTGAACCTCCCTGAAGTCTTGTAGTTTACAGCAGTATTAGGGTTAAAGTGCACTTACTGTTTACTTTGAATGCAGGTCTTTTAAGCACACTGGATATTTTACCTTTTTCCCAAAAAGATATTAGTGATTGTAGGCAGAGTTACTGTTCTTACAACTGATTTTCATTGTTTTATCATTGTTTTTAAATCATAGTGTACAGACATGGATATGGTGGGTGGAGTTTTCTAACAAAAGTGCTGTTCTTGAAGCTTGTTCACTGACCTCAATTCACAGCTGCAGAGCTACAAGTACATTAAGAGGCTCTTTAGACCACTGGTTCCCAAACACTGGGTCGGGACCCATTTGTGGGTCGCGACTGCATTTTTATGGGTTAGTCCCTTAATTTTTTTGTTTCCTACATTTTCTATTGAATTATTATTATTATTAAAAAAAAATCATTAATTAGAAAACAAATGTCTAAGAAGTAGTGAAAATAACCGATCTACAAGCTTACAATGCTGCGCGACGCGACGAGTTGTGAGCTTGTAGATCTGCTATTTTCACTCGTTTGGGTCCTGGGGAGACATCTTTTCTTTTGGGACTTGAGCTAAAACGTTTGGGAACCACTGCTTTTGTCATCCCTTTATTATAAATGACTGAATCACTCTCATAGCAACAAATGAATCCTACAAAGGGTTAATATCAAAGCATTATGTTTAACCACACAATTTGTCATCATCTGTTTGCAAATCTACTCACATTTATGGGATGACTTAAATGTATAGTATGTATCTATCTATTCTACAGTATGTAATTGGTGCAAATTTGAATGCAAATTTCTCCCTAAAAGTAAGCAAAATACTCTCTAACTCTGCTGTGAATTGAGGCAGGTCAATTCTTTTACCTAATATGCTTGTGTCTGTGGGTTCTTATACTTTTTAACATGTTTTAAGTGCAGAGGACTCGTGCAGGCAAAGCTTTTCCTTACATTACACACAAAAAAACAAAACAAAAACAGCCAAAATAACAGTTTTTTCAATATAACAGACAACCCCACCTTAAACTGTTAACATACAGTATAAGAAGAAATTAGCGCATCAAGGCCAGTGACTATGACCTATGATGAAGAGTTGTTAGAATGGTCTCTTTGGTTCAAAAAAGTGGAACAACATCCATACTATAAAAAAAAAAGATGAGTCCAAGGCACTCACAGAATACTTTATTATGAACTAGCCTGGTATTAAAGCTTTTTGACTTTATTAACCCATTTAGACATGAGGCCGATTCTAAAAACACCTTCTAAATCCTGACCTACATTTTACAAGAAAATCTAAAAAATTATGTTGCTATATACTGTACATAGCAACAATCAGGTATAGTTACAAATAGGCGTTCCCGCCCTAAATGGGTTAAGAGTGACTTGAACTCATCTTTTTTATTACGACAGTTTTTGAATATGTTAAATGAAGTAATATTGTAGTAATCATTTGTCCACTAATGGACGCAGTGCATCAGTTCTTTGTGGTGGTCTGGAGGGAAGATACTGTACACTAAGTCTGGGTTCATTCCAAGTCAAGAAGTCTGGATTTTGGATTCTCCGTGGTTTCTTCTCTCTTTCTGTTCTGCTTTTGGACATTTGGTGAGGTAAACTAACACTAACGTCTTGTTGTTCATTTATTACATCTTGGATGGCATATCCGTCTAGGGATGCAAGAGTTAATCGAACTAATTGATTTAATCAATTGTAAAAAGAAATCGATTATTAATAATTTAATTTAATTATCCATTAGTAATCAATCCCTATTTTGGGCATATTATTGGTGAAAAGTAAACAAAAAAGAAATACATAAAAAATTGTTAAATTAGCCAATCGACAAGATTACGTGTTGCAATGCAACATGTTTTGAGCTTGTAGATCGGCTATTTTAACTTATTTTTGCAAGATCCCATTGTGCGAAAAATAATGCTTAAATAGTTCATCGATTTGTTATGTAAATGTTTTATAAATCGATTACCGGTATTCGATTCATTGAAAAATTAATCTATAGAATAATCGTTAAGAAAATAATAGCCGTTAACATCTGTGTGTGGGGGTTTATCAGTAAACCCGAAGAAGCAATTCATCTGAAAACAGTGGAGAAGGCGATAGAGGTTGAAAGTTCAGATGAAGAGGCAGAAGCAAGCAGTGGAGATGGAGAGGGAGAAGAGGAGGAGGAGGAGGATGACGACGACGGCGGAGATGATGACAATTGATTCAGGTTCACTCCATTGATGGGATAAACCTTTCCTGTCATATCACTATTCATTATAACATACAACTAATGCCCTATTCTAGACTGTCATATGACAGTGTCACACAAATGTAGTGTAATCTACAAACTCACATGTTGCTGTGCGACGATTTATGAGCTAATAGATGCTATTTATGCTACTTTTGAATTCTTTAGTATAATCTTTTTTATTGAAAATGTGCAAATATGACATGCCCAAAATAGGGATGCCGGGTTGAAAGTGGTTAAGTCTGTATGTCTGTTTTATAAATATTTAACCAATGAAAAATATAGAGCTTTGACTAAACGACTGTACATTGTATACTTTGGAACACATGTTTTTCTTCCTGAAAAGTAACAGTTTTGGACATGCAAGGTTTCTGCCTGACAGCAACATTATTTAAATTTTGTCAGGCATGTGAATGTACTACTGTGTACTGTATATGTCAGAGTTCAGTGGTTGATGTAACTGACAATGGATTTCAAAAGTTTTATGAATGCTGGTCGACGCGAGTCTCAGTTATTATGGGAGATAACAAGAACACTGCCATCACTTATGATGTTTTGTTGATGTCAATTTTCAACAGATCCAAATTTGGAAATATGAATTTCCGTTCTGGGCAGGTGGACCCATAGAGTTAAAAATAAGGGTGGACCACAGTTAGTTTTTATTCTTTCTTTTGTTTCCTTTTCTTTTAATACACATATTCCCATTTTCCACATTATACAACTCACACTACACACACACACACACACACACACATATACACACACGTACGTGAGGGGGCTTGGTAGAAATAGAATGTAAGAATCAGTGCAGCCCTTTTAAATGTTATTGCCTAATGCCCTCCATGAACCTATCCATTGTCATCAATGGTCCACCAGCGTAGTATTAACCAGAAAACCAATAGATTGTGCAAATTATTTTATTAGATTTTGTGCATATTTTCCTTAATAAGCATTGTTACGTTTTTATAAATTGTCTTTTAACTGTTTCACATATATATTTATATGCCATATTTCTTTTAATAAAAATGGTATTTTTTGTTCTTTTTTAGATTACAAGAACGTATGTATCTGTGTCGATCATGTCATAAGCCACTCCTAGACAATAAAAATCCTTTTGTGTAAATGTATCCATTTGGAACTCAGATTGTACAAATGGAAACCAAATGGACCTATTTAGCGCGGGAACCATTATTTGTAACTATACCTTTCAAGACGGGAACCCCTTTTGTGGTTCTTGTTGCTATGTACAGTATATAGTATATATATAGCAACATAAATGTTTTGTAATTTTTGAATAAATATTTGAAGTTTTTCAGGATTTAGAAGGCGTTTTTAGAATGGGCCTCAGGTCTAAATGGGTTAAGGGACCATTTAAAAACATTTGTACACTCAAGGTCATTACACAACTGTGTCTGCGAACGGCGTGCGTCAAAATACTTCATTTGATGGGAAAGTTGTGACAACCTTGGACTGTATAAGTATCTCTGAGAGAGGCTGCGTGCCCAATTCTGCATTAGAAAGTCTGTTAACCCTGTTAATGAATGAACAGATGCTGAAATGTTGGCCTAAGGTACTGTCACCACAGTCTGTAGGGGCTGAACATAACGGGTGGATAGTTGTATTTCTCTGGCAACTACATTTATAACCTTGTTTTAATAAACAGGTTAACCACGTTATGTGATATGCTATAATAATTGGTCTGCCCTCAGTTGCTATATTTGTCACTATGTTTGCATATACAGTGAAATGTGGTATCTGCATTTAACCCATCCTAAGTATCAGGAGCAGTGGGCGCTACGGGGGCAGCGCCTCAGGGAACAGTTAGGGGTTAACCACTTAAACCCCATCATCCAAAGATATTTAACGTTGAGTGAAAACAAAAGTACCTGAGAGACTCTGCTCAACAACTTAGTTAGGGGTCTATCCCTCTAACAAATTGCTTTCAATTTCAATATCTATATATACTGTGTTTGACCCTGTTTTGTTTCTAATCAGTCTTCATCAGAA
Source organism: Gymnoscopelus braueri (assembly GCF_963280865.1). Taxonomy (NCBI): domain Eukaryota; kingdom Metazoa; phylum Chordata; class Actinopteri; order Myctophiformes; family Myctophidae; genus Gymnoscopelus; species Gymnoscopelus braueri. Next base: position 26,276,343 of record NC_137609.1, on the reverse strand, counting down.
GAAATGTTTTCTGCATATTGTCCATGCTTTTGTGCTAACTGCTCTTTTTTTAAAGAAACCACATATTGGAAGCAGTGCTTGCTGTATCACAGTGGAGAAGTGATGACGTCTCTGCTCTGTGACATGAGGAGGCCTGCCCCTGTGACGTGTGGAGGCCTGCCTGGCACAACAGGACTTTGTTCAGGTGAAACACAAGCTGCCTTCTATTAACTCTCTGGATCAGGGAGACAAAGATGATCCTTTGGCGTAATAAAAACATCTCTAGCATGCAAGTTATTTCAACCAGTGGTGGAAAAGTACTCAAGTACAATTTTTTTTACTTAAGTAAAAGTATCAATACTTCAATGTAAAAAATACTCTGCTACAAGTAAAAGTCAAAATGTACTTAAAATACCAAAAGTAGAAAGTACTCATTACGCAGAATGTCCAATTTCACAAGTTTTCAAATGTATAAAAATCTTTTGAAAATTGCAGAGAGCTTGTAGATCGACTATTTTCAAATTGTGGTTAATGTATGTTTTGTAATAATAATCTAAATCTACAAAGTAACTAGTGACTAAAGTTTTCAAATTGTAGTGGAGTAAAAGTGCAATATTTGCTTCTGAGATGTAGTGGAGTAGAAGTAAAAGTAGTGAAAACTGGAAATACTCCAGTAAAGTAAAAAAATACTTCAAAATTTTACTTAAGTACAGCACTTAAGTAAATGTACTTGGTTACTTTACACCACTGATTTGAACCACTACAAGTAAAAATATGTATTTCTGTATTACAGTGGCATGGAATGTAGAGATGTGCGTTGAATAAGCGGAGTCAGTCTGAATAGGCTCTGTGCATAACTGTAGTGCTGGGTTTCCAGAAGGGGGCATACCCATCTCCTATTCCTGGGACTACATTATGCACAGAGCCTACACCTCTAAAAGTAAATAGCCCAAGAGAGCATGATAAGTAAATAATAGGTGTTTTGACATGTTTTATTCAAGTTTGTTCTGTCTTTACTGATAATGTATGTCCCTGCCTTGTTTTATCCTGTCTGATAGTTACTGAGTCAGTGAGTCACTTGAGTGGGATTTGTGCCAGAGTTCAAGGGTGTGTGTGTGTGTGTGTGTGTGCGCGTGTGCGTGAGCGTGAGTGTGTGTTTGCTGTGCATGCTGCGGACATTTGAGTGAATAGGCCACCTGGTAAACCATATTATATTGATTTTCTACAAAAAGCCACATTTCAATTTTAGATGTTATTGGCTAGAGTAGTACTCTCTGTGTGTGTGTGTGTGTGTGTGTGTGTGTGTGTGTGTGTGTGTGTGTGTGTGTGTGTGTGTGTGTGTGTGTGTGTGTGTGTGTGTGTGTGTGTGTGTGTGTGTGTGTGTGTGTGTGTGTGTTTGTTTGCACATGTATGAATTTATGCTGGATTAAATCATGTGCTGCCCTTGCGCTTCCCCATCTCTCTCCCCCATTAGAGCAGTAGATGTTTTGCTGCAGTAGTAGCAGATGACACCTCTGTGTGTGCATGTGTACTTGTATTACCATACTTGTGAGGACCAAATGTCCCCATAAGTATAATTAGTTGAATTTGAGAAATAGACATTGTGAGGACAATTTTCCTGGTTCAAATTATTTCTTTTTTGAGTTAAGCTTACAATTATTAGGAAAAGATCCCGGCTGGGGTTAGGATTAGACATTCAGAGATTAGATTTAGGGGTTGGGGTTAGAGTTATGCCTTTATTTATACTCAGATGTTGTGCACCGAAAATAGCAGATCTACAGCTATTTATGGTTAGGGTTAAAAATCACAATGTTAAAAAAAAATGGCATTCATAAAATCCCTGTCCTAAAATGTTGATGTCCTCACAAGTATAGTAATACCAACGTGTGTGTGTGTGTGTGTGTGTGTGTGTGTGTGTGTGTGTGTGTGTGTGTGTGTGTGTGTGTGTGTGTGTGTGTGTGTGTGTGTGTGTGTGTGTGTGTGTGTGTGTGTGTGTGTGTGTGTGTGTGTGTGTGTGTGTGTGTGTGTGTGTGTGTGTGTGTCTGTCTGGTGCGCATATTATAAAAACTAAAGGTGTGGCTAAATGTCGTCTGTGAACGACATCAACATACTGTAGGACTACATGTGTAGATACAGTGTCTGTATGTGAATGTGGTGTAGTGATGAGCAGCCTCCTCCTGTAGTTCCAATATTGCAGAGGTCTGCAGCACCCCCGCTTTCTGCAGCAAAACACTGTTCTTTTTTTTTTTTCTCCTGCAGTTCTGGAAGAGTTCCCACCACTGCTGCAATGATACTCCAGTGGAGGAGCACAGACAGCAGAGCAGTGAGCCTGCAGCCTCCAGTGGTGTAAAGTAACTAAGTACATGTACTCAAGTACTACTGTACTTAAGTACAATTTTGAGGTATTATTTTTACTTTACTTGAGTATTTCCAGTTGTCAATACTTTTACTTCTACTCCACTACATCTCAGATCCAAATATTGTACTTTTATTCCACTACAATTATCTGAAAACTTTTGTTACTAGTTACTTTGCAGATTTGGATTATTATTACAAAACATACATTAACCACTTTAGCACTTTATATACTTCGGCTGTTTGGCAATAGCCGATCTACAAGTTCACGATGCGACACGTTGTGAGCTTGTAGATCTGCTATTTTCAAAAGAATTCTATACATTTCGAAAACTTGTGAAATGGGACATTCTGCCTAATGAGTACTACTTTTGGTACTTTAAGTATAATTTGATACCAATACTTTTGTACTTTTACTCAAGTTAATTTTGTATACCGGACTTTTACTTGTTTCAGAGTATTCTACATTGTGGTGTTAATACTTTTACTCAAGTACTGGCAGCCTCCACACACTATCTCTGACTTAGAGCTCCACACCCTCTACCTTTCGTAAGCCTGATTTATACTTTGTCGTACGAGTTTGAATTGCTTAGCCTGCTGTCACCGGTCACCACACACCATATAATGTAGCCTATACTGCAGTAGTTCACCACACACACCATATAATGTTGCCTATACTGCAGTAGTTCAGCACACACCATATAATGTAGCCTATACTGCAGTAGTTCCCAACACACACCATATAATGTAGCCTGTACTGCAGTAGTTTCCAACACACACCATATAATGTAGCCTATACTGCAGTAGTTCAGCACACACACACACACCATATAATGTAGCCTATACTGCAGTAGTTCACCACACACCATGTAGCCTATACTGCAGTAATGTATACTGCAGTAGTTCACCACACACCATATAATGTACAGTAGCCTACTGTATACTGCAGTAGTTCACACACCATGTAGCCTATACTGCAGTAATGTATACTGCAGTAGTTCACCACACACCATATAATGTAACCTATACTGCAGTAGTTCCCAACACATGTCATATTATGTAGCCTATACTGCAGTAGTTCACCACACACCTATACTGCAGTAGTTCAGCAGTAGTTCACCACACACCATATAATGTAGCCTATTCTGCAGTAGTTCCCAACACTCACCATATTATAGCCTATAAGTAGTTCACCACACACACCATATAATGTGGCCTATATACTACAGTAGTTCCCAACCTTTTTTTTGTGGAACCCCCCTTCTTACATCTGACAGAAGCTGAGACTCCCCGCACGCACACACACACAGGGACGTTTTTCAGGGATGTTAACCACTTAAAGGAGTAGTTCACCCCAAAAATCACTTATTTTCTTTCAATTACACACACCCCATGAAGCCTTGAATTCATGGAGATTTTTTTGTTTATGTCGCATTCCTAGGCCCATTATTTGATGGAGTCTATCCGGTAGGAGACTCAAAGATCTCCTACTAAGCAGCCACCCGGTCATCAAATTATTGGCTTAGGAATGCGACAAAAACTAAAAGATCTCCATGAATTCAAGGCTTCATGGCGAGTGTAATTGATAGAAAATAAGTCATTTGTTGGGTGAAGTATCCTTCAAGCCCTATAACGATATAGCGAATAGTGGAAATAGCTGATCTACAAGCTCACAACCCATCACATCGACGGGTTGTGAGCTTGTAACTCTGCTATTTTTGCAACTTTTTGAAAACATTTGAAAAATCTTGAATATCTTTGGCTATTTTTTATATATGATTCCATATATAATGGCCCAAAAATGCAAGTTATGATTTTGTGTTTAAAATGTTGGACTACCTCCAACATTTTGTTGGAGTGGCCCATTTTTAACAAAATGCCGCAAATCATGAACGCAGCGGCTGATTGCGGTGAAACTTTGCACGCACATTCGCACTACGTTGAGGAACAAATGCCACCCTTTTAACTTTGCCCTATTAAAGCGCCACCAGGAGGCTGATTTTACTCCTACAAATGTTATCCAACCATCACGCAAATCGATACACATTATCTCTATAGTCAAGTGATCAAGAAGGATCAGTCCGATTTTTCATATTCCATCCTGATTGGCGACATTGCTGGCCCACAATAACCTACCTGACCTGGCGGAGACCTGTGCTCCGAGGAGCACTTTTTCTAGTTTGTACTTAATTAATTCCTGTACTCTTTTTTTTACACGTTTTTTGTTTCTATACTCTTTATATTTTGTTTATCTAGCTTCATGTATACTGTCTGGTATTTAATTCATTACCGTAGTCTTATTTTTTCCATTGGAAGCACACAAACAGTTATTTTTTTCATTTAAAGCAGGTCATGATTGTAACGCGTGTTTTGATGGCCTCTCATTGCTACATTCTAACCAATGGCCAATTCTGGGTTCTCTGTCACATTTATATATGTATTCACAATTTGAGTTATGACTAGCAATGCAGGCCAAACAAGACAAGAAATAAACAAACTATGTACTCCAAATTAGTAAACCATTGTATCAGCTTCCAGCTCATAGGTTCCCACATATAAGAGGCAGGAAATAACTTGCCCCATGATTATGAATAATAGATTACTGAGAAAAAGCACTGTAGTTGCATTGGAAGTGAAATTATGCTTATCTGGCTGGCGCTGGCAGCTGGCTCCTACTACAGTAAGTGTCAGCTTAAACCAGCGGCTCAGCTTCTTAAAGTTGCAAGTCATAGGGGACCCTAGCCCTGGTTCAGAGCGTTAGTGAGTTCCCTAACTCACTAACGCTCTGAACCAGGGCTAAGGGGACCCTACCTTCTCCTATTCTGTGTAACAGTGGTTCTCAAACATTTTCATGTCAAGGACCCCCACATTTTATATTTGACTGCCATCTGAAAAGAGTTTGTGCCAGGGACGATTTGTGTTGTTATTCTTTTTTTTATTATTACATTCTTTTCAAAAGAGATTCAAGATTCTTCAAAATGTTTGGAAAATAGCCTATCTTCAAGCTCAAAACACGTAGCGTGGCGTGTTTTAATCTTGGTAGATTGGCTATTTTTGGTAATCTTACGTGCTTACGGACCCCGAGAATAAAAACATTTTTAAAAACGGCCTGAGGAGCAGACAAAGAATTCTCTGAATCCTGAGGTCTGAGGCGGAGGCATTGGTTCTAGGCTTCTCTGGTTGCTTGCCTGCTTGCTCAGGGGCACCTCGACGCATTGCCCTAATAGACATAGTATGGTACCATCCTGAGCAATAGTGAGGACTGATAAATGGAGAAAAGGTTGTACTGAGGTGAAGTGTTCCTTTAAAGTTTCCTAACTAATCAGAGCTAAATGGACCTGATAAATTCCAGGAACACTGAGCTAAGCAATTCCTTTGTTATGTTTGTGTTCGATAAACAACACAGACAGTAACAGTCAGCATTTGTTGACTAATGCTTTGATACAACACAACGGGAAGGAAATGGGCCAGTGTTTTTGTGGATGACGATGAGTTACATCGTCATCCACAAAAATGTAATTATGTTAATGTCTCCTCCAGCTGTGTCACGCTTATCACAAGGGAGTATATTATATTTGATTATTATTGAGTTTGACCTTCCTCTGTCTCAAATGTCTCACATACAGTATTGCACATACCTAGACACACAAACACACGTTCAGATTGCCTATGGCTTGTGGCTGTTGATTTCCCTTAGCTAGGAGAATATGACTCTGGCTATAGCTCACCTTTCAGGGAAAAGCCAGGGATACAATCTTTGTCTGCCTGTCTACCATAGCAATGTAAAAACCGAGAGGAGAGGGGAGAGGATGAGAGAGAGAGAGAGAGAGAGAGAGAGAGAGAGAGAAATGCAGAGTCACAGGATACTGAAGTCGTGTATCTATCACAGTGAAGGATAAGTGCAGAGTGACAGGGAAGCAATTGGAATAGTGGTGATGAAGAACAGCTTTCAAAGTCACATTCACATTGCAGGGAAACAGAAACATGTTCTCCCACGTTCAGTTATCGGAGAGAATATGGAAAATAACTAGCAGAGATTAATTTGCCCTCTTTACGTGGAATTCTGCTATGCTGTGCTACAAAACCTGATAGAATGAGTGGCAGGACTTCACAAAGGCCCTAACATTGAGACTTGACCAGTGTACTCGACATATTTATGCACTGTTTAAATATGAGACTGCATGTCTTGTGGGCCACTGGGCCTGTGTTATACCTCCCTTCCCCAGCCTGCACTGCAGAACTTTCTCTGATCCTCACAAACACTCAAAAGTGCCTCGGTCTGCATACACACCCCCAGTGAGTCGATTGTAAGGGGCAGGCGAGAGGCGGGGGACCACAGAGAGGAGGAGGAGGAGGAGGAGTGAAACAGGGTGATGGAGGAGAAACGGAGGGGCTGGGGGCGAGGGGAAAGAGAGCGGGAGGGTAGCAGAGGAGAAGAGGAGAGGGGGAGGAGAGAGCGGTGGCACAGAGCCAAAGGAAAGGGACGGGAAAAGTTGAGAGACAGCCAGAAGGACATGCGGAGGAGGAAGAGTCAGCATCGTTTGGGGCTCTGCTGTCCAGGAAGACAAGCGGCCGCCTCCTGTCTGTAAGGTCACCTGCTGCTGTACTCTCTCTGTCTGTCTGTCTGTCTGTCTGTCTGTCTGTCTGTCTGTCTGTCTGTCTGTCTGTCTGTCTGTCTGTCTGTCTGTCTGTCTGTCTGTCTGTCTGTCTGTCTGTCTGTCTGTCTTTCTCTGTCTGTCTATCTGTCTCTCTGTCTCTCTCTCTGTCTCTCTGTGTCTCTCTCTCTCTCTCTCTCTCTCTCTCTCTCTCTCTCTCTCTCTCTCTTTCTCCCTCTTTTGCTCTCTCGCTCTCTCTCTCTCTCTCTCTCTCTCTCACTCTCTTCTTCTTCTCTTTCTCTCTGTATCTCTCTCTCTCTCTCTCTCTTTCTGGCTGTCTCCTGCCCTACCTTGGCGCTGCAATGTGCCGGTCTCTGCAGTGAAATCACTGCCTAGCTGGCTGGCAGGATTCTCCTTGACTGTGCGCATTGAGCCTCTGCCGTGCTGTTCAGCACTCTGCACCGCTTGCTGTAACGTCTCCACGAGACTCATCGCTCACAGCCGGCCATACATGTCTTGCATTCGAGGAAAGGAAGCAACATACTGTATGTAGTTTGCGTATCACTGCATGTGCACTCACATGCGTGCCTGCACATGCACACTCAAACTACTGTACGTAGCACTTTCCAATGTATTGTAACTTTTTGATTTTTTTCATGGATTCTTCTTATGTTTTTGTTATTCATGTATTTGGGGTTGTGGCTTATTAACGTGATTTTATTTTCCCTTTTATTTTTCAACTCGGTGCCCTCTGTCTAACCTACGACGTCTCTCACAGGAGTGCTGTGGGGGGTGTTGGCAGGCAGGTTCAAAGCACCTCGATTAAGGTTTGACGTTTGGATTCACCTCTGCGGGGCATCGTAAGATCCTATATCAGACGGACAAGACAGGATTACAGTTACTGACAAAAGGGGTAACGGATAGACACAAGGACATTGCAACCCGGGCTGGATCCGGCGGACCACCATGGAGGTCCAGTGGAATATCATTGAGCCCACAAGGCTGCTCCACACACACACAGCTACCAGCCTGGTCTTCTCCATGCTGCTTGGTAAGATCCACCACTTACTTCACTTCACTTCACCTACTTCTGCTTGTTTAATGCTTGATGTAATGTTGATTAACAAGCACTATGCTCCAACTGACATCCACACACACACACACACACACACACACACACACACACACACACACACACACACACACACACACACACACACACACACACACACACACACACACACACACACACACACACACACACACACACACACACACACACACACACACACACACACACACACATACATATACTTTGAAACTTGTTATTCTACACACCCCTTTGGCCATTAATAAGCGCCTATTTTCTCTGAGTGTTGTTTTTTGTTGCAGTGGTGCTTCTGGACATTTATTTTAGGAATATATTTGCATATTAGGCTTTGTGTTAGGATTTTTGGTTTGGTAACAGATTTTTCATGAGTAGTACATGTGATTAATCACCTTTGCAGAACATTGGTTGTGTTTCTATTCAGCAATATATGGTGAAGAGATGAAGATTCTAGAGAAGTGATTCTCCACCTTTTTAATGTCAAGGACTCCCAGTTAGAAATGCATTAAGCCACGGACCCCCATTTGATAATCCTCAGTGTTTATTTAATTGAGTTATAGACACATTCACCCCAGACCTGACATTGAGAAACACTTTTCTAGATTATAGATATAAAACAAAGAACTGTTTGAAATCATGTAATTTAAAGTGGCTGATTTGAATAGATTTGGTGTCATCTGTGAGAAATGTTGGGAGGCAAAGACATCAAATGGTTATAGACCTTTATTAAAGTAATAAAGACCTGAGTTATGTTTACAAAGTAACTGAATTAGCCCAGTTTGAGCATTCATATTTGTACACGTCGGCCCCAGCGTTGCCATGTCTGCTTATTATAAGCGACTTTGGGCTTCTATTTCTGTAAAGTTAATTGTTTATTATTATTATTTAAACCACTGGTTCTCAAATATTTTCATGTCATGGACCCCCAAATTAATATGTATTTGTCCCTCCCTAACCCCCATCTGAAAATGTTTGGTGCCAGGGAGCCCCGTACCAAATTTGTGTTGTTAAGACTGTTTAAAAAATATTCCAAATATTCCACATTTTATTTCAAGATTTGTAGATAATAAATAATCAAATAGCCATTCTATACAGTATATTTACTTAGGTTTAAAGCGCTGTGGCCTATAGTTGCTTCTTTTGGGCTTTTTTTTCCTAGACCTGGTTGCTTATTTCTCTCACTAAATCTGGCAACACTGCTTGGCCCACACCTTTTGGCATAACAATATGATAATCTCATCGGTCAGCAGTCCCAAAGTTGTGCAATGTTGTGCAACATTTGCTCTAGAAGGTTCCATATCTGGTATTGTAATATTATATAATCTGTTAATATTGAGATATTGCGTCCTGTCATTGAGGACACAGTAACCTTTTATTCTGCCTGCATTGATAACAATGTTATGGAGCAAATGTATGTACGTATAGTGATGTCTTGTGTATGAATGACACATCCTGTGTGTCAACAAAATACATTACATATACGCATGGATATATACAAAATACAAACTATATAGGTGGGTATAGATGATTGGATATGGATTTCCACCACAATGGTTTAAAAGAAAATATGTCACAATAAGCGAATGACTGCAAAGGAAAGTGGCCCAATGATCGAACGGGTATGTACTGTAAGTCTAGACAGTCTAGATTCAGCCTAGCAAATTGTCAGTGGAAGCTAGTTGACCTGGATACATATTCCCTCTTTTTATTAATGTACCAAAGTGATCCAGAGCAACGAGAACCAGTAAAAATCTTATAACCTTTCATTATTTTTTTTATCAAAGGTATTACTGTAAGAATGTGCAATATCTTTTAGAAGGCCTATTGACGTCTTTTACTCATAAACACCAGAGTCAGGCTGTAAAGAATGTTTGGCGGTATATGTGTAATAGTCATAGCCTGTAAGTGTTGTTAGATATACAGATGTGAGATTGAGAGTAGTAATATCATCCATCTGCAAGATATGTTTTTGGACCTTTCTGCCTTTATTTATAGTTTGTAGTAGAGATGGACAGGAAACAGGGGGGAGAGATGGGGAGAGACATGCAGCAAAGACCGTCGGGAACGGGACTCGAACCCGCGGTGCGCTGTCAGGCTACTTATGGGCTCAGGTGCCCGGACCGCAAGGCCAGCGGTCCGGGCCATCTGCTTTAAAGCAATGTCTTGCATCTACACTGTGGCATGGGTGAATACTGTTATTCTGATTGGCTGGAGGATATCAACTTCTATACAACGGCAAATGTATCAATTTTGTTAGTCAGACTAAAACCTGCGATGTCATGATGATGATTGTTATGAGAGCAGCTGCAGGTGATCTTTCTGTGGATAAGAGTACATTTTGCAGCTCAGCATTGATTAATGCAGAGTGCCAAAAACAAAACGTCACTGATTGTCTGTGGAGCAGTTCTGGATTTTACACCTGATGACATCACACATTTGATTCAATATTTTTCTAGATGAAATTGTATCTCAATAGGACGTGTGCTTGTCTCAGATTTCCTGTTAATGGCTGTTTGTCTTTCATGGTATATCTACTGAATGCCCAGCCTAGAATAAGTACCACTGTATGATGAGCACCAGGTCTTGCAACAATTTATTCTATTTTATTCTATTTTATTTATTTTGTTTATTTTGTTTATTTTGTTTATTTTGTTTATTTTATTTATTTTATTTATTTTATTTATTTTATTTATTTTATTTATTTTATTTATTTTATTTATTTTATTTATTTTATTTATTTTATTTATTTTTATTTATTTTATTTATTTTATTTATTTTATTTATTTTATTTATTTTATTTATTTTATTTATTTTATTTATTTTATTTATTTTATTTATTTTATTTATTTTATTTATTTTATTTATTTTATTTATTTTATTTATTTTATTTATTTTATTTATTTTATTTATTTTATTTATTTTATTTATTTTATTTATTTTATTTATTTTATTTATTTTATTTATTTTATTTATTTTATTTATTTTATTTATTTTATTTATTATTTTGCCTATTGGATATTCTAAATATAATAGCCCAAGTATAGTCAGCCAAACCAGGTTCATGCTAGAAGCACTCTCATGAAGCTGACAAATGTAGGCTAGAAATTGGAGCATCGCTGTTCTACTTTTGTCTCAGCTGCATAGTTTACTTTGCTTTGCAGACAAAACTTTCAAACAAAACACGGAATGGTTTTAAAGTCTGCTCGAGAATCGGTTGGTCCGTCTGCACCTTCGGTCCCTAACAATATCGCAAAAACTACCCCATGGGCTTTCTTTCTAGCACTACCATAGGCCATAAGATTCACTTAGACACAAGATAACTTGAAATCAATTTGGTGGATTGGCATGATACCTGCTGAGCACATTCATGCCCCCCAGAAGATGAACCATACTGATTTAGGTGTTCCCATGGCCTTTCCTTTAATCCTTTAGGTGAGGCTAAATGTCCGCTTGCAGTTGAAGTTATCTAAAAATCCAATGGGCGGATTGCCATGAAACTTGCAGAGCACACTTGATGTGCATGGTGGACAACCCCAAACTATTTGTGTGACTCCATGAGCTTGCCTCTGTCAACTTTAGCACACAAGATGTTCTAATAGGCCAATCGCAGGATGAACCCTACAGGTGACCCCATGGTAGAGCCCTGCACAGGACTGTTTTCTTAGTTCTCCTCCCACTGGATACAGTATCTGCCCATTCCCGCCTGCTCCTGCAATTTATTTCAGCCTGTGGCAATGTTTAAAACGTAGGGAAATTATTAATAACGTAGGTTATTAATAAGTAGATGCATATGTAGGAATGGGTCTTTTAGACTCTTAGTCTTGTTTTGTACTGTCCCGATTATCTAGTCTAGCGGCTCCAGTTACAGTGCAACCCGAGCAATCTAACGTTTAACAGACATTTAGCTTGACAAAACCGAAAGTCAATGGACAGACAAAGCAGAATGAAAATGCAGAATGTGGGGAAAATAATTGTCGAAAATAATAAGTGTGTGTGTGTGTGTGTGTGTGTGTGTGTGTGTGTGTGTGTGTGTGTGTGTGTGTGTGTGTGTGTGTGTGTGTGTGTGTGTGTGTGTGTGTGTGTGTGTGTGTGTGTGTGTGTGTGTGTGTGTGCACGCTCGCTCGCTCGAGCACACGCTGTCGCTATAGAGGAACAGTAGTTGAGAATGAGATTTAAAGAGCAAAAGGCATCAAGGGAGGGACAGACACTGTGAAGATACTGTTGGTCTGTCTCTGATACTGATGCAGTTTCTGCGGGATCACCGTGCTGCAATGTGACAGGAAAGGAAGGACAGAGAGGGAGATGGGACTACAACAAAACACTGCTTGTCCTTCTCTGGAGTTCAAAGCAATATATCACTCCTCACTGCAGTGGTGGGGCTTGACCTTGACTACGTGATGAAGTAAAACAGCTGGGATTATGCAGGGGAGAAATCAGTGGAAGAGAGAATTTGATTCCTTAGCTAGAAAGGTCTTTGCCAGGCTAGGTAGCCTTCCCAGCACTGTGTCAGTCGTGGGTTGCAGCTGGCAGGACATGAGGAAGCTGCAGGGCCGCACGCACGCTCATATGCACGCACACACACGCGCACACACACACACGCGCACGCACGCACACACGCTCGCGCACACACGCACGCACGCACGCACACACACACACACACACACACACACACACACACACACACACACACACACACACACACACACACACACACACACACACACACACACACACACACACACAATGCCTGTCAGCCTGGTAAAGAATTCATGCATTCATATTCAGGGGTTGTTGAGCGTGTTCTTCACACATTTATACACTAGATGGCAGCATAAAGTTCAAGATCTTTGACTTTGAGTGACCAGAAAATGTAAATTTAGTAGGACAGCATTTTCAAACGGATGTGCCGGTGTTATTTGATTATTTCTGGGTTTAGAAGAGGTTCCAAGTCTAGTGTTAATGAGGAAAAGGAGAGGATAGACATGAAGGGGAAATAATTGCTGGTAAAAAGGTTGTGGTATGTTGTAGTATGTTTCAATCCTACTCCACTTCACGTGTTTATATTTGGTGCAAGACATTAAATGAAAGGGGGCTATAGTTAAAAAGACAGCATCAGGCAATACAATAACATGCCTAAACTTTAATAGAAAGGGGTGCTCCCGGCTCCGTGGGCTGTGTAAGTCATGGGTCACAGCTGTAAACTGCAGGGGGATAGCTTATGGTCCAACTTCTGTGGCACATTTAATAGCCTTATAAACTATGTGACATGATTTCTCATATAGGGAGCTCACATTGGCTTGGCAGTTTTTAAAGAGGTGGTGCCATGGTTTTGCACTTTTTCTGTCTTTCATGCGTCTATGAGGTTGATAGAACTTCATTAAGCCCCCTGGTGGTGTTTTTATGGTGTTTTATGTCTTCTCTGACTATTTTGAGTTTCTTCCTGGAGGCTGAAACCTTGAGGGTCAAACGTGCCAATAGAAAAACAGCGCTTTAATGACGCAGTAGAAATTTACCCTCCCCCTCATTATCATAACACAACAGGTGTGGGCATGAGCAGGAGGAGGGACTAGGACAGGAGGCGGAGGGACTGGTTCAGGTGGGAGGTGCTAAGGTGAGAACCAGGTATACTTAATGAACTGGAGGCGTGTCCACATAAAAAATCTTCCTCCTAGTATAACCATAATACCCTGGTGATCATGTTTTAGGGGGGGGGGATCACTGAAAATCACGGCACCCCGTCTTTAATGATGCTGTGCTGATGATGGAAAGAAGTCAGGAAAGTTGTTTGTTGAATTATATGAGTAACTATGGGCCTCAAGATGCTGAAATAGAAATGTCTTTGGAGAAATCTCTAGTCATTCTAGTGTTCAGGGGTGGGAAACCCCAACCCAGAGTATGATGAGAGAGCAAAACGGGGAATTTTGTATAGGACTTCTGACTTTGATTGATTGATTGAAATTTTTATTAGGCAAAAGAATGTAAAACAGCACAGTATATACTTTTGTCTAAAAGGTCCGACCAAAAAAGTCCTTGCGGACTTGTTTCCGTTGGGGTCCTTGAATTAATTTCATAGACATATACAGTAGCAACCAAACAGTTCAAATCAACATAAGAAACAGAGAAAAAACTAAAAAAACACTATGTACAAAAAAAGCATCATGAAAAATAAAATAAAAGTATATTAAAAAAAAAAGGGGGAGGGGGGTCATCTGTCTACAGGGAAACTGGTACTACCTCCTCTTATGGCCTCCAGAAAGATGAGTTTTTAGGGCTGTTTTGAATGAGCCCAACAAACTGCATTTTTTGAGGGATGGGGTTAGGCTATTCCATACCTCGGTGGCCGTGGTGTAGAAGGAGATTTTTTTATGGGTGGGTGGTACCAGATTGTTGTTTACGCTCCCTCTAGTTTCGTGACTGTGGGTGTCACTAACTTTTTGGAGGTATTTTGACAGATAAGCGGGTATAGGGGGCATTTCGGGCAAATCTGCATGGTAAAGTGAGTGGGAGTGAGGTGGGTCATGGGCCCCAGTCCGAGAAGTAGTCTGTTGTCTTGTTTTTCACTCACACACACACACACGCACGCACGCACGCACGCACGCACGCACGCACGCACGCACGCACGCACGCACGCACGCACGCACGCACGCACGCACACACACACACACACACACACACACACACACACACACACACACACACACACACACACACACACACACACACACACACACACACACACACACACACACACACACACACACACACACACACACACAAAAGCCAGAAGACAATCTCTGCACTCCTATAGGCTACTGTAAGTCTTAGTACACATTGACAACAAACAATGCATGTGTCCAACATGTTCATATTTTGAGTAGATTACAGGTTTTTAGTGCCAGTTAGTTTTAGTTAGTTAGTGGGGCTTGCTGACAATCTGTAGCGGTAGTATTGAGCGGAGGAGGTGTTATCTGACAGGATTCTCTCTGTCTATGGAACAAGTCTTTCCCATACCTCGAAACAGGAGAGCTAAGATTCTAATGTTTAAGTGACAGAGATCTGCCTTGGCTCACTGAATTCTAATCTTACATCAAAATGTACTTGATTTTCTTTTAGTAGTACTGATACCTTTGCAACAATAAATAACTCGAAAAGTGTGCTCCTTGGAGGACAGGTCTCCACCAGGCCGGGTCTGAAAAACCTGACTCATACATCTTGATCACATGACCCCATAGATAATGTGTACCGATTTGTGTTCGTTTTGAAAAGAATCTGTAGGAGTAGGAGCAAAAAGCTTGTTTTGAAATAAACGCGCTATATGGCAGAAAATGTAATCTGGCACAAACAGGGCCTATCAGTTGTGTCATGATCCAAGGGATCCAGGGAAAAAAAGATGTTGATTGGAAGCCAATCATAGCCAATCGGAATGGAATATGAGAAATGTGACAAATACGTCTTGATAGAAAATCTGAAGTAGTAATAACAAAAAACGTGTTTTACAAAAATCTGTCTCATGGTGCCGCCATAACGGACTGATTAGATTTTTTTTGGCTTGGCCTACTGGGAGTGTGCATGCAACGTTTCCCGTCAATCGTGTCCGGTGCATGTCGTGAAAAACGGGCCCCTCCAGCAAACTTTGAAAGCCAATCGTAGCCAATCGGAATAGAATCCAAAAAATCTGATCACATGACTACAGAGATAAGGTGTACCAATTTGGGTGAGGTTTGGACAAAATCAGTAGGAGTGGTAGCAAAAGCTGTGTTTTGCAAAGAAAACTCAACATGGCAGAAAACGTGTCAGGTGGAAATGGGCGTGGCTTATTTGGGGAGTTGCGTAATGATCCAAGGATTTTTTTTTGTATGACCTACGGTAGAGCTAAAGGCCAAAATGTGAATCGGCCTGTTATGGCACCACCATGAGGCCAATTTGAAAGATCAAAAGAAGATCAAAAGAATGAGATTGGAATTAGATCTAAATAGTTTTCATATTTTAATGTAATTTTATTACCTGTTGAAATGTAACTGGGAATACACTCGTAGATATACTACACCTGCCACTTGCTGTGTACAATATACGCATCGGGCTAGACTTTGACCTTGCACTGTGGCATTATCATTTGATTGATTTGAAAAGCAAGAAATCAATAGTGCAAGTCCTCCAACTCACCTGCCAAGTTTGACCCCAGATCTGGATGAAAACTGACAGATCAAATTGCTTTGAAATACATAGATACAGACAGACAGACAGACAGACAGACAGACAGACAGACAGACAGACAGACAGACAGACAGACAGACAGACAGACAGACAGACAGATGGACAGACGCATATCTTACATTAAATGTACGGAATCTCTGTATGTATGTCCGTCTGTTATTCACGTATCTCGAGAACCGTACGACCGACCGACTTCAAACTCGGCACGCACGTCACTGCTGACCCGAGGGAGTTGAGTGCACGGCGTCGAGTTGGTCAGATAGGCAGTTGTCCAGAACCACTGATGTAACCGTTACACCCATATATTGGCATACATGTCTATGGAGATCCAGTTTTCCAGAACCACGGAACCGACAGCAATGCCCATATATGGTTATGCGCATATAATGGACTGACCGACTTCAGACGTGCTGCGCGCATCGGCGAGGATTCAAGGAAGTACGGTGCCCAGCATAGATCCGACCGATATGCCCATACTGTACATAGTCATGTATGGAGATCCAGTTGTCCAGAACCGCCGATCCAACCGAAATGCCCATATATGGTTATGCCCATACCGGTATATGGGCATATACTGATGGCATCAGGGATCTCCACATGGCATAAAAGGAAAACAGGCAGACAGACAGACAGACAGACAGAGACTGAGGAAGACCTATTAGGTTGAAATATTATGTCCGTTGCTCTGTGTAGGAGAGGTAGAGAGAACAGGTATTGCATAATCAGTTGGGGCATGCATTCACGATTTGCATTGTTCCCGACTTGCTTCGTCGATCTGAATTGCCCATATATAGGCATATTTGGAGATCTGTTTGTCCATGTCCATATGGGGCATATACTGGTGATATCAGGGATCTCCATATATGGGCATAAAAGGGACAAAAGCAGACAGATACAACTTGCACAACTTGCATTGTTCCCGACTTGCATCGTTCCCGAGTAGGCCGGTGCCCACCGGTCTAGTGATTACAATACACCTACCCCACTGGATTCACACACCGTACAACGCTGCAGCATGCTGAATGTGTCTCTTTGACTGTGCCCAGTGGTCCTTATCTTCTGATATGTTGTTCTCTCTCCTGCCATGCTCCTCAGGTGTGTGGTCTACTCAGGCCGTTGAGATGAATGTTGGGAAGATCCCCTTCCTGGAGGCATTAAATGGGAGCACAGTCACCATCCCCTGTATATACGCCAGCTGTATTGGCATCGAGAATCTATACTTCAACTGGCACTTCAATAACAATGGCACCATGGAGAAGGCAAGGCATGCACGCAGTCTCGAACAGGCTTGATATACTTAAAGGGATATTTCACTTTCAAATACGTTTGGGGTCATTTTAAGGTCTACTCTGGCTTTTGTGAGGACCCCAGACAGTTTTTAAGTTGCTTGATTCAATATTCACATATTTCATATTCATTTTATCAGACACGCCCTCTTCCTATACAAACCCATTGTAACTTCAAACTCCATTTTAACCATGAAATAGATTAATCAAAAACACCCGTCCTTGGTTCTGGTGACTGACATTGTCCTTCTAATGCGTGAGGGGGCCGTGTTTTTTCAATTACTTTTTCCTTTACTTAAAAAAAATATGAATGAATGAAAAAAGTAATTGAAAAAACACAGCCCCCTCACGTATTAGAAGGACAATATCAGTCACCGCAGATCCAAGGACGGGTGTTTTCGATGAATCTATCATGGTTAAAATGGAGTTTGAAGTTACAATGGGTTTGTATAGGAAGGTGGCGTGTCTGATAAAATGAATATAAAATATCTAAATACTGAATCAAGCAACTTAAAAATGGTCTGGGGTGCTCACAAAAGCCAGAGTAGAAAGTGAAATATCCCTTTGAATATGCGTGTCGCGTATGGAAAACAGACTTTATTGTCGACACCCGCACGCAACCAAGTACATGTTTAGCGCAGGCTTTACACGTGTCTTTACTGGTATAGTGTTGTCAAGTACACAGTCAAATCTTTGTTTATTGTTATTAATGTTGATTTAACGTACAAGTGGATAAATGAACATTGAGGATTTCACTGTGTATCTGTTGTGTTATTTTTCTTTTTTAGTAGCAGTTTTGTGATTGACAGCTTGCTTTTCTACTCAGGTGTGTGAGGGTACGATTCCTGATGATGGAATATTCCCAGAAGGTTTGCAAGTGTATAGAGAAAGAGTGGAGTATGTTGGCGTCCCCGAACTCCACAACGTCTCCCTCAGGGTCTGGAACATCACCTTTGACGACATGGGCCAGTGGCACTGCTATGGACGCAACCCCAAAGAGAAGGGCAGGAACCACACAGCCATCTTCACCCTCATTGTGGTGGACGAGTGTGAGTGGCCTTCAGTGTATTGTCTGGTGGCACCATAAATCCCTCCTGTGGAATCAAACATCCAGAAAATAAATTCAACAAAACCTCACGGTCACAAAGTGCTGCGCAAACATAGGACAGAATGCACAATAAAAACAAGAATTTCACAAAGGTAATAAGCGAGTGAAAATAAAATGAGCAAATTATCACCATCTAATAGGGGCACGGTGGCACAGTCGGTAGCACTGTCGCCTCACGAAGGTCCTGGGTTCGATTCCCGCCGGGGATGCTGTGGGCGCTATGCGTGTCCTCTCCTCCGCGTCATCAGTGCCCATACCCTAGGGGTTGGCGAAAGAGCCTTTCTGTGTGGAGTTTGCATGTTCTCCCCGTGTCTCCTAGGGTAGGTACCCTCACAAAAAACATGCAGTAATCCTGGTCACTATACTGCCTCCCCCTGGCCAGCCGGGGCGCCTGATGGAGGGGAAGGGAAGTTGGGAACTGGTTGGAATAACGTGTTCCTTCCACGCGCTACGTCCAACCAGGGAAACTCTCCCCTGTCAGGTGATAAGAAGGTCAGACGGCTCTCATGCATTGAAGGAGGCATGAGCTCGGCCCTGGCCTCCCTAGGTTGGCAGAGGGAAGGTAGTGCCCAGGATTACACGCTTAGGCATTGGCACTAGGGTGAAAAAATAGGGGTTACAAAATCGTGGGATACATTTTTAAGTAAAAAAATAAAAATAATAATTAGCTAATACAAATTGAACGAGAGATAACCATGAGAAAAAGATAACGAATCAAAGAAAAGGTTGTTTACAGGAATGCTTTCTGGAACATAATATGTTCCAGTATATTATACATACGTTTTTAAGAGTGATTTAAAAGATGCCTCGGGTGGAGCATTCTAGAGCTCAGACAGTGAAGGCCCGATCACCCTTAGTAGTCTAGAAGCTTAACCCCATTTTTTTACATTATTGAAACGAAGCGGATAAAAGCGCCAATTCTTTTATGAAGCTTCTATAGGACCTACTGATGGATTCTAGCCTTGGGTACCAAACTTTATTTTGAAAAGTATCCATACAATTATCCATATCAATATCCATAAAAAAACAGGCAGATTCACTTTTTGGCCTATAGCTCTTGAACCATAGGTCATAGCATCAAAAAATAATACCTGGACTCCTTGGATCATGACGCAACTTCCCATATAGGTCCCGCCCATTTCCGATTTCAAGATTTTACGCCATTTTGCGTTATCTTCAAAACACATATTTTGCTATTACTCCTACAAATTTGGTCCAAAACTCACACAAATCGGCACACACTCTTTGTCTTTGGTCATGTGATCAAGATTTATCAGTCAGATTTTTCATATTCCCTTCGGATTGGCTACGATTGGCTTCTGCAATTTGTGTATCAAGCAGGCATCTGGGTGACCAGCCTACAAACAGAACAAGTTATTCCTTCCCCACATGAGTATGGATGGACCAAGGAATCGGAGGCATGGGTGCCAGTTTGAATGACAATTCCAGAAGTCTCCAGAGCATGCAGAGAGCTGATCAAATGCTATTGTAAAGGGGACTGTTCCACCTGCAAATGTGGCAAATCAAATGTGGACTGTTCACCACTTTGCAATTGCAAATGTTTGACTCACAAGACCATTTTGTACTTAATTTGGTGCAAAAACAGTGATATTTGTAGAATTTGTTGCGCCCCCTATGGGTGGAAGTGAAATCGCATTGGCTCTGCGTTTATTAGTGGCCCCACAATGATACAAATTTGGGACAGATAGGACGCTGTGTTTATGATTTGTGGCATTTTTTGTCAAACGGACCCTCCCACAGATTTCAGAAGCCAATCGTAGCCAATCTGAAGGGAATATGAAAAATCGGACTGATACATCTACATCACATGACCAAAGACACAGTGTGTGCCGATTTGTGTGAATTTGGGATTTAATTTGTAAAAGTAATAGCAAAATATGTGTTTTGAAGATAACGCAAAATGGCGTAAAATCTTGAAATCGGATAAGGGGCGGGACCTATATGGGAAGTTGCGTGATGATCCAAAGAGTACAGGGAAAAATAGTTTTGATGCTATGACCTACGGTTCAAGAGTTAAAGGCCAAAAAGTTAATCGACCTGTTTTTTTTTATGGATATTGATATGGATAATTGTATGGATACTTTTCAAAATAAAGTTTGGTACCCAAGGCTAGAATCCATCAGTAGGTCCTAAAGAAGCTTCATTAAAAAATTGGCGCTTTTATCCGCTTCGTTTCGATAATCTTGCTAAGCTATCCCACTATAGTTACAAGGCGTAATTTAGGGACCTTTAGGAGAGCCTGGCCTGAGGACCTCGGGCTACATTGATCAGCACGTACTAATCCTGCATGTACAGTATGTCATCCTCATAATTTTAACCATGGGTCATACCTAACATATTTAAAAGATGTCGAAGAATGGTAGTGGGAACTGGAATCATCCATGCATTTTTTCATGTGCCAGAGTAAACCCCCCCTCCTATCTTATTTTATGCACCATACTCTACTTCTACTTACTACTATAACTAACCATTGTCCTGTGTTCAATCCTTGCCCCCCATGTTAAGCCCAATTTATACTTCTTCGTATTACAGTGTCGCATGCCAAAAATAGCAGATCTATTATGTGATTATCTGATATGTGATTTGCTATATATGGTGTGCGACACTGCAGTACTATGGAGCATAAAGTAGGCATGACTGTTTTCCTCTGTTACAGTAAAGGTAATAGACAACACATTAACCATCATCATAGCCTCAGTGGTGGGTGGAGGCATCGCTACGTTGATGGCCGTCATGTTGGTGAAGAACTTCATTCTCTACGTACTAAAAACGATTGAGGAGAAAAAGTGAGTCACGATGAGAGGCAGGATAAAAAATAACTTTGACTGTAGCAAACTTGTACTATTTCTAATGATATCAGTGTTGTAGAATCATTTAACAACTACACTATTTCAAGTAAATGTACAAGTGTGTAATATTTTCTAACAAGTGAGATGTCCTGCAAGTTGTCTCTTAATAGTTACATTTGTAGTTCATATTCTAATCTAATCTCTTTTTCTCTTACCTGCAGTGAGGAGGCGCTCCTTGTCAGGCAATCCTCATCAGGGAATGACAACACAGAAAATGGCCTCTCATCTAAAGGATCTAAAGCTGATTCAAAGCCTACACCAAAAAAGAAATGAGTTAATGCATGTATGTAAATCCACATATGGTTATTCATATTGTATATATCTACGCACATGTATGTACAGTATATGCACATGTGTTTGTACACATGCAACTCCATTACGTTCAAGTTGGTACAGTATATATGTAAAAGGAAGTATGACACCTGGCTGTGGCCTCTCTTGTTAGGTCAACAAAATGCAATTTGCACAAAATGCTCTGGTGGGTTCTCAATAAACAAAATAGGCAAATATTATATAAAATGTGTACATATTACACAATGTAAATTACAAGTGCACAAAAAATAATACAATACTTTATGTAATTATTAATTCCAGCTACCAGAGACACTTTGTCTTATTTATGAACCCAGCTATGATCTTTCCCAAAACAAAAGCAAATTGAAAATGCAACCCCTGCCCATATGAACATATCTCATATCTTGTTCAATGTCTCTCTGTTCTTCAGATATGACTGATTGTGTCATTTTAAATTTGACTTTGATGGAGACCTTGACCTTTACATTTTTTGACTCAAAAAGTGAAACATCTCAGGGCTGCCTATTGACTAATGACTATTTACACTAAGGTTAGGGTTAAATCTTCCCTTCCATTCTTGACCACCAGGACAACTTAGACTTCAGTTTTGTATAAAAGGGAGATGTCTTATCCTGCCGCCACCCCCCCCCCCCCTCCCACACACAAACACACACACAAACACACGCACGCACGCACGCACGCACACACGCACGCACGCACGCACGCACATACACTTACTTACCCTGCCCACTCACAATGGTGGCACTCTGTTTCAGGTGTGACATGCTCATCCTGTGGAAAGTGGAGATGGACACATTTGAGGAATGGCCTTTTGGTTCAACATGCTCTCTGTCAGTTGAGAGGGTTTGAAGACATGTATGTTTATTTCAATCAATAACCAAATAGTCTCTGGTGCAGTAGATAGTTAAAACCAATATTTAATTTGTTTTTATTTACTTGTTTTTTGCTAGTTTAGATTAAATCCAATGGACTAAGCTGTACAGATGCACATGGTAAAGGTGCATGGTCTGTACAGTATCTGAAAATAATATCCATTGCTATTTTGTGTGCAACTTCAGAAAATATTTGCACATTTTGTGAAATTATGGCAAGGTTATTGAATTGTGAAGATGAAATAACCAAAACAGGGACTTATGACAGTGCTCGTTTGTGCCATTGATATACAAAATATTTTTAGGCCACAGTCAGGCTGCATGAAAAACTTAAACCTGCTTGGACTGCTTTTCATACAAAGTCAAAACAAACATTTGAATGCTTGAGACAGGGACTAATGCAATGTAAGTAGTACTTTGACCTGGGCTGAATCCTGCATCAACCTATATAGCAAATGGTCAACTAAAACAAATAGCTATTTTTGAAAAACTCATTTTGATTTTATTTGTAATATAATAAAATCCAACAGTACATTACATACTTTTGAGTAACATATTCAGCAAATAAATGTGTTTGCCTTGTTTCTAGAGCATATTAGAAGGATTCAGCCCAGGTCCTTTTTTTGTTTGTTTGTTTGCTTGATGCAAAACACAGGTGCCTGTTAGAGCTTCTATATTCCTCTCTAATTGAGGAAATTTAATATCGCAAAACAGTTTATAAAACTCAAATGCAAATGCAAAAAATAATACACGCTACTAAACTGAAATGATAGAGATTCCCCTGAACAACCTCCCTCCCTGACCCCTAGAAAACCGAATGACCCCCCCGCCCCACCCCCACCCCCGGTGATGCTGCTTTAAAGACTAAATAATAACCAATGCATTTTAAGCATGTGAAGCAACACAGGCCAGATTTTAGACACAAAGCTTGAAAATAGAATCATGTGCTTTTAATGTGTTTCCTTTTTGGAACACTTGTTGAATACTTGTCTGATATACAGTATCCGTGTCATGCTGAGGTTAGTTAAATCCTCATCTTACAGTATATCGTACCAATTTCTCTTGAACTAATCATGGCAAGGGCACTTTTTGGTCCTGTAGATCTAAATGCTCCCAGACAAGCCGGGATCAGTAATCTTGCTATGTACCACCTAACCCTGATGGCTAGTTTCTCCAAAACACTAATCTACAGTATACTGTAAATCCATTTAACCAAAAGATTTAATATTTGCAATAAGTAATCTTTATCAGCTGCAGTGCAGTGAAAAAGAAAGTTTTATCATAGCCATCCATGTCAAAGCCATTATGGGTGCCCTCAGCCCCTGCATATTGTAAGTCGACCATTAGCTCATATTTAAAATAGCATAGGGTCAGTAGTTAACCTAGCAGGTAGAGTAGGGGGCTGCAGCTCACTTGACAGTCGTGGCCCAAGCATGGATTTGGATAAGCGATGATACTCTGTAGCCCTACTGTGCCAAACTGGGATCATCCCTGAGTATCAATTCATCGCCCTATCAGGAGAGGAATGCACATTTTCATCTTTGTCTTTATGCTTATTGTAGCTATTGTAGTATGATTCAACCAATGACATGGCAAGACGCTGAATGTCTAATTTTGAAAATACCTCTGGAGTGTGAGACAGATAACACTGTGTCTGGGACACTAAGGTGTACCAGTCATATGATATTGTAACATATGAATGTACCTCCCTTGTATTTATGTACTGTCCATGAAATGAAAGTACTGTAATGTGAGTGAGTGAGTGGTTTGGGTGGTTGTCGTCAACGTCAACTCATCGCTATGTCATCAAAAAATGTGCCTCCAGTCT
Source organism: Gymnoscopelus braueri (assembly GCF_963280865.1). Taxonomy (NCBI): domain Eukaryota; kingdom Metazoa; phylum Chordata; class Actinopteri; order Myctophiformes; family Myctophidae; genus Gymnoscopelus; species Gymnoscopelus braueri. The sequence continues at coordinate 26,251,813 of NC_137609.1, read as the reverse complement.
TTAATCGCTGGTTTGAAGCAATACTGTAAAGGGAGAGTCTGTTGGGCACTTTAAGCAGGCATACATGTATTTATTTTTTTAAATCAGCTACTTATGTGTGATCTATAATCACTGTTGGTGTGCCTGATCACAAGTCACAGGGATAGAAACCATATAGCACATGTACGAAGGTGCAGGTAGAGTACTGTATGTTTTAAAAGGAAATACAATTAATCTTCTTAATTTGCCCCCCAAAATTTAGAGTTGCCAATCCCCCCTTATTTCTCCCAATTACGTCATTATGACTATTTCCGAATCCCCCACTCATTTCTGTCTGGTCTTGTCACTGCTAACCCCTACTGGCTCACCTGACAGTGAGGAGCCACCACCGGGAGGACACAGCACGTGTGCAGAAACACACTAATCCTCGCTGTTCAACACCCCCTGCTGACAGGTGCCGCCCCCAGCCCGTAGGAGTCACTGGTGCAGCGCCAAAAATTGCCCTCCCCACCTGGCTTCCTTCAAGTGAACATGGCCTATTGTATTTGTATGGTCGCTTGGCCAAACCGGAGGAATGCAATTAATCAATTAGAGTACATGGGGAAAATGTGCAAACAAACAAATTCCTAATTACACTGTGTAATATTTTTGATTGAAATATTGTAAAATAATTAATATTTTCTATTGATCAATATTTAACTCCCAATGCCAGAAATGAGGAAACAGAGATTCAACCCTGTGATGTCATCAAGAATTAAATCAGGTGCTTTATACAAGTTTGAGAAACTAATGTTTTTGTTAAAACAATGGACAGAATATATCAGTATTTTTCCTCTTTTTATTTAATATATTGTGTGCATAATTTAAACTTGGATGGTCATTTTAATCAGTACACAGCCAAATGTATTATTTTAACTCTGACTCAGAATTAAATTGACACTGTATTTTAGCTGCCTATATTGTTTTTATACTGATTTCCCATATCCATACAATTGTACCTTAATCCCTTTCTGCTTTCATAATAACTGGTGTATGTTTCCCGATTTAACCCCTTCTCAGCAGTTGATTTTACATTTCGATGACATCACTGTTTCGCGTCTTTGTTCACATACTGTACGTATATCTGACTGGTGCATTGTCACATCAAAGGGAGTAAAAAACTGAGTGGTACGTTATGGGGGACATTTTAACGTAGTTTCATACTGTAGTTCATATTGAATTTCACAAGAATAACAACATCCAACTTACTGTACATGATGCAAATGTAACTCATCTAAATGGAAAATCCCCTCTAACAGAAATGAGACCCAGGAAGGGTCGTATTATGAAATCATACTTGGATATTTGCATTCTTGTACCAACTTTATGACATGTTCATGCACTGTGGAATGACCGCACAACAATTATTATTATTAATTTGTTTGTTCTGTTTTGCAGTGGATTTTCATGCAAAACCCAAGGCTAATGCCGACAATTGTCCAAAATATGGTTGAGAAGGATTGGGCCTGGTTTATGTTCAGATGATCAGCAATTCTATGCAAATTACAGTAGAATTGAAAATAACAGCTCAACGCACTACACCTTGGAGTTGACTGTAATGCTATTGTAAGCAATACCAATGTGGGATTAGATCCGGGGTATTTGAACTATTGGGATGCAGGGTGACCGGGGAACATCCGGACTGGAGCACTGAGTAGGCTGAAGCCCCGTACTTTAGCCCTGCAGAGTGCAGACTATAGGGCTGGGAGATATTACTTCAAATCAATATCACGATTATTTAGAACGATTAATGAACAAAATATATATATATAGTGAAAATTGTAGATCTTACAAGCTCACAACGTGTTGCATCATGCCGCGTTGTGAGCGGCTAGTACAGCTATTTTCGCAATTTTCTGTATGCCACTATTGTACAACGAGGAATAACACAAGTGGTTAATCAAACTAATCGATGTAGACCATTATAAAAAATGGAATAGAATGATTTTGTGTCAATTCGTTGAATATAAGAAGAAAACAATATAAATAAATAAAAAACCCTGCTTCTCGATTAATCGGTTATAAGTCGGTTATTGGTTGGTTATTGATTCTAAATATCGGTTTTGATATATTTTCGGTTAATTGCCCAGCCCTAGTGTCGACTGACCACATGGTACCATGCTACTGCTCTGCACACAAATCTCTATCTAAAGCTATGTTCCAGGTCAACTTCAAATGATGTCCCTATTGACAACCTTTCATCCATGCATATCAGCTCTAGTTCTCTTTATTATAAAATAAACCAAATCTAATAAAAAAATTAAAAGCATCCTCAAATTGTGTCATTTTGTATACTGTCTTACAGACTTTTGACAGATACTGCAGGTCACTTACTGTACATTGACTACATCACTAAGTATATGTCAAGCATGGTGTTCATGATGAAGGTTTAGGAGGAGAGATTCACATAGACAATTGAAACACTTCCTTTCTGCAACTTTCTCAGTAAATACAGTATGAACAAAATACATATAACTAGTCACCAGTCAGCGTTTTGGGTAAACACATTTCATTTGAAGAAACAAGTCAGGAACATGAAAGGAACTTTGAAAAGACAGACAGTTATACTGTGCTATGGCATTCACCATCCATGAGATGACCAGCACTAATGCATAAGCAAGCCGAGTAGCCCTGCCTGAGGCCCAGAATACTATTATCTCCCTTAGCCAGCTGGGGATTCTCCTTTAATGTGGGTAGATGTTTGTTTTCCCATGGGTTTGAATCCAGTGGTTAAACAGCCAAAAACTAGAAAAAGTGCTCCTCGGAGCACAAGTCTCCGCCAGGTCAGGTAGGTTATTATGGCCTCCTGGTGGCGCTATAATAGGCCAATGTGAAAAGGGTGCCATTTATTCCTAGGCCGTGGGCAATCGGACACTGCATGCATGATTTGAGGCATTTTGTTCTAAAAATGTGTTTTGCTAAATTTGACCTGCTGGTGGCGCTATAACAGGCCAATGTTAAAAGGGTGGCATTTGTTCCTCAACGTAGTGCAAATGTGTATTCAAAGTTTCACCGCAATCGGACGCTGCGCTCATGATTTGCTGCATGTTTGTTCAAAACGGGCCACTCCTGCAAACATTACATGTCAATGTTAGCCTATCAGGATGGAATATGAAAAATCAAACAGATCCGTCTTGATCACATGACTATAGAGATCATGTGTACCGATTTGCGTGACATTTTGATCAAATCTGAAGGCTTAATATCCAAAAATTTGTTTTACATAAGTCTGCCTCCTGGTGGCGCTATAAAAGGCAAATGTGGAAAATGCAGGGCAAAGGTTTTTCCTTGGCCTCTAGAGAGTGTGCATGCAAAGTTTTACACTGATCGGTGCAGTTATAGGTAAAAACACGAATCGGCCTGTTACAGCGCCACCATGAGGCTGATTTGAACATTTTCAAATGGCATTTCTTCCCCGGCCTAATGGGAATGTGTGTGCAAAATTTCACGGAAATTGCATGCTGTGTTCATGATTTGAGGCATTTTGTTCGAAACGGAGTACTCCTGCAAACTTTGAGAGACAATTTTTGCCAATCAGGATGGAATATGAAAAATCTGAAATGAGCCGTTTCTTTTAATGACTATAGAGATACTGTGTACCGATTTGGGTCTGTAGGAGTACTGTTCAAAAATGTGTTTTGCACAAATCGGCCTCCTGGTGGCGCTATAAAAGGCCCATGTGAAAAAATTGGAGCAGAGGTTCTGCTCTGGCATCCAGGGAGTGTGTGTGCACAGTTTCGCTGCAATAAAGCCAACGGTGTCAGAGATTAGCTGTCCACAAAATGACAGAATGACACACACACGGACACACACACACACACACACACGGATGGACGGACAGGGGGTAAAACATACTCTCTCGCCATGCCTTTCGGCCTGGCGGAGACAATAATCACGATACACTTCTTTATTTGCCTTGCTTTAATTCTGCTGTGCCCACTTTGGCCACTTGATGTCACTGTCTGTGAGTTTAGTTTAGTTTTGAGGATGTCAACATATTATTTTCAGGGTTACCTCAACTCTCTGTGTAGAACACATTTCTAATTTAAAAGTAGGGGGTTCCTACTTTCCGCTTAGCGTACTGTTGAAAGGCTACACATTATTTCACTGTTTTGAACAATTTGTAGGCTATAGCAGGATTGACATCTCTGGACAGCAAGGACATCACATTGACTATAATACCAAATAAAGAGTTCAGTTTCAATTGTGCTGCAGTTTTGCTCTGGGTTTAAGATTGCTGGAGAATATGTTTACAGTGGTCCCAGAGCATAAAATGGGGGTCTATGGACTATATCAAACTGGGGGTCCTTCAAATTAAAAAGGTTGAGAATCACTGAACTAAACTGTACTGGAATCTACACTGCAAAATCCTCTAAAGTAACTGTGTACAAAAGGAACTTTTGATTGAGTCATTCATTCATTCATTTGAATACTTAATTAACAGTTTGCAAACAGTTCAGATGTACAGTTTATGAGGGCTTGTTTCCATTATGGTCCAAAATTGTGAACCAAATTGACCCATAACACCGAACAAGTGGTTTAGATTGATTGAACTATAGCAAGAGATAAGATTCAGCAAGAGAAGGTTGCAAAGTTGAAAAGTCATGACGAAATCTTAATGAAATGGGCAAATATCAAACATGGTACAGAGATGAACATGCCATGTGTCAGTAAACAAGGGAACTAGGGGACCTGGTACTGCCAGACCCCTAGTGGTTGAAATCTGAATGGTTTCTAAACTACGTCACGCTAAGCTTGGCCAATCAAAAAGAGGGACATGTAAGAAAACGTTTTCGTCCATATATGGACGAAAACGATAGCAAAAGGGGACAGACAAAGCCTCATGTAGGCCTGACCCCCTGGGTCTGGCAAATATCTGCTGAATTCATGTACAAAGGATGTACAGTACGTATCAATATCCAGAGCGACCAAAGGTCAAGGACTGTTTTCACCCATGTCAGTGCGTGAGTGTGTCCGTGTGTCAGTGAACAGGCACAGTTGGGTCCGGGGACCCAGTTGGACCAATTGACATGAAACATTGCATGCACGCTCCCTGTAGGCCAACGAAGAACTTCTGCCCCAAATGTTTCAAATCAGCCTCATGGTGGCACTATATGAGGCCGCTTCACGTTTTGGCCTATAACTCTTGAACCGTATGCTGTACAATCAAACACTTCTGCTCATGGCGCTCCCCATATAGGCCACGTCCATTTCTGCCTGACACGATTTTCCGCCATTTTGCATTCAAATATCATAATGGAAGTGAATAGTGGTCGGATAAGTGTGAACAGGGCCGATATGTATCACATTTGACTTGCCAATATCTTTGAGATATAGCACACTTTCATCACTTTCCTCTCAATAAATTATTCGTATCAAATTCACAATAATAAAATATCAATGCACAGTTTAAAGTGCGGGGTGCGTAACTATTGTGAATTCAATTTGAATAGTACTGCTTAATGACTACGCCACCTTTTGTAAAGAGGAAGGTCCCCTATGTATACACTTTTTCCTTTTAGGCTTTCACAGGTTCGAGTCAATACTGGTAAGTTTTAGAATACTTTGATTTTGAGAACAACAACACTTGAAAATCCCATGAGGAACTGGACACAGAAACGTTTTGTATCAGGTAAGTACAGTTTATTGGGTCCCTAATACATTGGCATCTGCGCCTTAAAACCATTCAACTAACTTGAACCTGGAAGAGAAGTTGTTTGTTGGACCCAAGACTCCCTATTCCCAGGGTAATTCACTCACCTAATAAAATACCTAACTAAAACACAGCAATTACACAACAACTATAAAATCAATTATAAAGTTGTGCAAAATACACAAGGCTCACTTCATCAAAGGGGTTTCACTTAGCAGGGGGTTCTTTGCAACAAGTACTTCAAAAGTAAAGTGCGGTGCCAATAAAGTGCTTGGATACTCAACACGGTTTGTTCAAGGGGTTATGTCGTATGTCCATATATGGGGGTATATGGGAAGAGGATTTAGGCCAGCCATCTTTGTCTTCTTTCTTCTTTCTCTCCGTCTGCAATTATAGAAACTTGGACCAGTTCATCTGTGCATTTACAGTATACAGCGTAGTGTTCAGTCAGTGGTTATACAAGGACTTAACGTTGTGTTGTTCGAATACTCACTCGCCAGCCAGGCTTTTACACCTGGCGCTGAGTTAGTTTCGCCTGCAACGTTTATCGCCACTTTCCCGTCTCAGCGCTCCTTTTATGGTCTGGTCTCACTCGTCTCATATGGTCATCTCCTTTTATGGTCTGGTCTTGCTCGTCTCTTCCTCCCCTTCGGTTCAATCGCTTCTACTACTTCTTTTCCTCGGAGTAGGCACACCTCGGCTTCCAACTCCTAGGTGGCTGGTGTGTCTACACTCACTTGTTCTCCACCCTTGCTCCGTGGTTCTCTGCACAACCTTCCCCTCCTCTGCTGTCCTTCTCCTACTGACAGGTCTTGCTCTCTCTCTGTGCTCTGCTCCCGGTGCTCTGCTCTCTCTCTGCTACACCTAGAGCTCCGGTGGTTGCCTCCTTCACCTGGCTCTATACACAGTCTGGCTCCGGTGGATCATTCTCACCTGGCCCATAGACCCCTGCTCTGCACTCTGTGTGTTCTCCCTTCTGCGTCTCTCCTCAAACGAGCCTGCGCTCACTCTTATAGCACGGCGGCTCCGCCCAGCTCCGCTCTCACTGGTTGCTCTTCGGGCTCGGTCATTACACAGCTGCAATTGTTCATTCATCAGGAGCAGTGGAATGTGACTCAGGTTAAAACAAGAAATCATTGTACATATAACATGCAGTGCAAAACATTGTACAGAAAATAGTTAAGATGATGGGTGTTAAGTGGGAAATATTCATACATTAAGCATCAATAAAATAAATTGGAAAAATTAAGAAAACCCCCGTTTCGACCTCGTCACATAAGGCTGAAACATTGTCAAACTATGGAGTCATACATAGGTCACTAGTGCAGTACCCGTTGTCAGAGCACTTAGAGGCCAGTCTATGGCGTTAGTCATATAAGTATGACGCAACAACTATATGGGCAGGAATTGAACACAGACAGACAGAGATTCCTGGATTCATAAATAGAAGATTCTGAGTTTGGTCTTAGCACTCTTGTCGTAATTGATGATGTCATATGTCCTCCACTGCAGTGCCTAAATATGGGAATATCCAAATATGGACATCCACATCCTCCAATCCAAATATGGACATCTACATCCTCCAATCTAAATATGGACATCTACATCATCGCAAGAGTTTATAAAGGGAACAGAAAAATCTCCAAGAAACAGACACGCATCACAGTCCGTAGGAGCGATATATAAACCTCGGTTTTATAGACCAACGACATTATACACTAGAACCGGTCTAAACTGAAACCCCGGACTGAAAACCACATTATATCATACAGTTTCTGAACCCTCCCACTCTACCAAAGAGGACAGGTTATTTATGGCATTGCTAAGATGTTTTCACTCTGGAAGGACCGCTGTCTCCCTTGCCCTGCGGCGGGAACTTAACACAACGTCTCCGGTCTCGGTGCAGATGACGGTGCGTGATGCATTGAACCAGGCCATGGATGAGGAACTGGAGCGAGATGAGAGAGTCTTCTTGATAGGAGAGGAAGTAGCTCAGTATGATGGAGCTTACAAGGTGAGCAGGGGCCTGTGGAAGAAGTACGGAGACAGACGCATCATTGACACTCCCATCACAGAGATGGGTTTTGCAGGTGTTGCTGTGGGAGCCGCCATGGCTGGTCAGCGTCCCATTTGTGAGTTCATGACCTTTAACTTCTCCATGCAAGCCATTGACCAGGTTATTAACTCTGCTGCTAAAACCTATTACATGTCAGCTGGTCTCCAATCGGTTCCTATTGTCTTCAGAGGACCTAACGGAGCCTCAGCTGGTGTCGCTGCTCAGCACTCACAGTGCTTCGCTGCATGGTATGGACACTGTCCAGGTCTCAAGGTGTTGAGTCCATGGAGCGCTGAGGACGCTAAGGGTCTTCTCAAATCAGCCATCAGAGATGACAACCCTGTCATAGTTCTGGAGAATGAGTTGATGTATGGTGTTACCTTTGAGATGTCAGAGGCTGCTCAATCTAAGGACTTCACTGTTCCCATTGGCAAGGCCAAGATAGAGAGACAAGGAAGTCACATCACCCTGGTGTCACACTCACATATGGTGGGTCGCTGTCTAGATGCAGCCACTGTTCTTGCCAAGGAGGGCATTGAATGTGAGGTGATAAACCTGCGTTCCATTCGTCCTCTGGATGTGGAGTGTATTGAGACCAGTGTGATGAAGACAAACCACCTGGTGACGGTGGAGGGTGGTTGGCCACAGTTTGGAGTTGGAGCAGAGATATGTGCCCGGATCATGGAGGGTCCTGCCTTCAACTACCTAGATGCTCCGGCAATCAGGGTGACGGGGGTAGACATCCCCATGCCTTATGCCAAGATCCTGGAGGAGCACAGTATACCGCAGGTTAAAGACATCATCCTCTCTGTTAAGAATACTCTAGGCACACTCTCTCTGAACACACACATCTCTGCGGCAAGTACTGGTAAGTGCTAGCCTAAAATATGATACTATATCATAAGACTATTCCATCGGACAAGGACTGTGGCAATTCCGAGTAGAGCAAGTAGCGTTTTTTAATTGCTGTGGGAGGGAATAGGCGATAAAAAAAAACCTGCAATAACCTGGATGTAGCACACCTGAAACAATGCAAACGTGTAGGTGGAGCACTGTTGCAGCATGGAGCACAGCATGGAGTCCACAAACAAGGTTGAAAAGAAGATCAAAGCTGGCAATTATTACAATACAAAAGCAAAGCAAGGGGGGAGGTCTGACATTTGGACTCATTTCTCAGTTGTTACTGACATAAATGAAATTGAGGAGGAGAATTAAATTTTGAAACATTTTCACCGACAGCAGGAATATTCTCCTGAGAACCAGATGGTCCTCTTTTCTTGCATCTCATTTGAGCAAAAACTGTCAATTCTGTTGTAATTTGAAGAGGACATCCTGGGCTTTCCAATGATACCACATGTGTGGGGGTGGTACCTTGCTGACAACTTCCAGGTTGAGGTCCGTTCAAAACTTCCACAATTAGGCAGTAATGGTGCTCCATTCCTGGCTACACTCTTCCTCATACACATCCCGCCCCCACAACCACCACCCCTCAATCCTTCCACCACTACCCTAAAGTTGGTGCTCCATGTTGGGATCACATGGCTCTGGTACTCCCCCCTCTAAATGTTAACATCTTACTACTATATAATTGACAAAAGCTCAGAAGGTTCGTGCGGGGTAAGCAAGCACAGGATCACTCCATTTGCCCCGAAACTTGCCACAGACTGTTGATCAGAGCTATGGCTATGTTTTAGGCATCTTACCCCACCTCGATCAGTGATCGGACTCTCGGTTTGATTGATTCTCTGATTTGCCAATCAGACCCTCAGCCTGATCTGGCAGGTTGCCATAGCAACCAGATACAGGAAGTCTGACCTCTTTATCACATGACCGAGGTTGGGAGGATGGGACTAGAGGTTAGGGCCGCAAAGCAAAGCGGGGAGGGAGGAGAGGGGGAGGAGAGGGGGGAGGAGAGGGGCCGAGAGGAGAGGCCCGAGAGGCCGGACTTCGCATGACGTGTGTGCAGAGCTATAATTAGGCCAGGTCGCCGTCATGGTTCAGAAATATCTCTTACAGAGGAAATTGACTATTTAGGAGGGATAACAGTCGAAATGTTTATGAACGATGAGGATGTGAATCTGTTACACACACCGCTAAAGCATGAGGAGGAATTTGACTATTTAGAAGGAGGAAATGTTTGGAGAGTTTGACGCAGCCCTGACATCTGATGAGTCTTGGACTCTGTCTGGACCAACCTCGGATCGGGACATCTAGTTAACTAAATCAGAGTGGAGGTCAGGACAATGTACAAAAACAAACCAAAAATCTAATGAAGTAAATAATAATAATATAATGATAATAAAATAATAGCAATTAAAAAATATATAAATACAAATATTTTAATAAAATCTTAAATACAAAGATATTTTATTTAAATCTTCAAATATAGGCTACAGAAAATCGAAAGCCTAAATTGAAATATGCAAATTCTGCTCAGGAGGATATGCATTTATTCATTAATAACCTAGTGACAAGCAGTAAACCTAGCACTGTTGCTGTCCGTGGTGCTGTAATGATTCTGTTTCAGTTTGTATTTTTGGGGTCCCAATGGAAATATTGTGAGCCCAGACGCAGACGGTAGGCTACTTAAACAGGTGAAAATAAAACGTTTCACTTTTAGAGCAGCCGTGGTCATTATGGGGACATAGTTAACAATAAAAGTCCCCAAAAGTTCCATCTTGATAACTTCCTCTGCATGACATTTTACACAGTAAGACTTTAGAGGGATTATATTTATTTATAAAACTTCACTCTACATTAAAATTGGCTAATGGGAGGGCCGGTGGGCCGGCCGGTGGGTGGACACGTCACCACACTCATGTCATTATGACTCAGCCATAACCATATAAGAAATTCCAAATGCAGCTACGTCCAAACACGGAGTGTGTTGTCCAACCTCAATGTGTCATCATGGTATCAGATCAAACAATCAGGGATCTCCATATATGGGCAGAAAAGGGACAAGACTGACAGATATAGAACATTTCCATATATGGTCATGCTCATACAGTATATGGGCATATACTGATGACATCAGGGATCCCCATATATGGGCTTGTCGGTCATATCGGCGGTGCGACATACTGTATGTGAGGGCCACGTAGTGGCGTAGTGGGTGTGTGTGAGGGAGGGCCGTATAGTGGCCCGAAGGCCCCCGAACCTCAATTCTGTCTGCTTCACCCCTAAAGGATTGTGGGGCATAAATTCAATACAAACATTCAATCAAAAGAAATGAACTGCTAACTACCTAGCAAGGTAGAAGGCTAAACACCAGATTGAGGGATGGCTGTAGCTAAGCCTACTAAAATTAACTGCCTGCTACTAGCTAACTACTAGCTTGCACAGCAAAATCACAAGTGTGTTTTATCTCAGTTGCAATAAAATGTGTATCATCAATTGCATTTTTTTTTTCTTTGCAAATTTCATTTTCACATGTTAGAAAAAGGGATTGATGCTCTACTAACCTCTTAGCTTATAGGCAACAAACACTGCTGTGGCCGGATCTCCTCCAACATTGATTGATTGATTGATTGATTGATTGATTGATTGATTGATTGATTGATTGATTGATTGATTGATTGATTGATTGATTGATTGATTGATTGATTGATTGATTGATTGATTGATTGATTGATTGATTGATTTAATACTGTATTAGCAGTTTGAAAAAGACCCCAATGGAAACAAGCCATAGTGCTTTCTTGGGTTTAAAATCCTCTTAACAGACCTTGTATTGAACTGTACTTCCCTGTGCTTGTCTTTGAAAACTGTTAATAAAGTATTCAATCAATCAATCAATCAATCAAAACCCTAGCAAAATGAGCAGGGGTTAAATGAGTTGTAGATATAAGGCCAAGCAGTTAGCCTGACCAGTTTGTTTTGGGATGTCTGGAGCCTTGTTTTTAAGGCCTTTGTGGTGCTATGGTGCCATGAGGTGCATGCATAGTAGTCGAAGTGACTTTGGATGAGTGTTAGAGTCCTCAATGTATTCTCAGTGACCAGGAAGGAGATCCTGTACAAAAATCTTGTTCTTTGGTTGACTTTTTTGATTAGGCTACTTCAGTTGCCATTTTATCACTGGAAAGCTTTGCCTCTAAAATGGAACCCAGGTTCATTGAGTGAATGGCTACCTGCTGTTGCACAAGATTTGGAAGAAACTTAATATACTACAGGGAAAGGGTCAGGGTGTGTGTGTGTGTGTGTGTGTGTGTGTGTGTGTGTGTGTGTGTGTGTGTGTGTGTGTGTGTGTGTGTGTGTGTGTGTGTGTGTGTGTGTGTGTGTGTGTGTGTGTGTGTGTGTGTGGCTTTTTGGGGTATGATCTATGACATAACTAAGAAGATTATGTTTGAACCGTGATATAACATTATTGTAACTGAATATAATACAGAATAGAAGAATAAGAAAAAAAGGGCAGCCCATAAATCTGAGGCTGAGGGGCATGTTTCAATGAGCAGGAGTCAGGAGGACTCCATTGTGCACGATAACTGTACTAACCAACTTCAACCAATAATATTGTGACAAACACCACTGGAGGGCGATGTTACTCTGAATGATGGGAAGATGGCGGACGCAGTGTTTACAAAGGGTCCAGGCCAGGACACAGCTCAACAAACTCTAAACAAACAACAAAACAACAAACAACGGGGGGGGGGGCTTTCTGGCAGAAAGGAGCCAATACGTTAGTGTGAGGTTAGGCATAGTTTTTTTGTTAGGTTAAAACATATATCGTTATCGTAGGCTATTCACTACAGCTGCTTTTATTTTTAACCAGCAGGTGGAAGCAAAGCTCTTCGTATTTATTCAAGATGAAACTAAGATCAACTCCAGTCGACGCTGATGTTGCAGGAAGAACCTTTCGCGGAGTTTCTTGACTTCCACCTGTTTAAGTGGCCTACAACGAAATGCGTTCAGAGTAAGTTTGCTTACAGACTACTACATACTGTAATGTTTAGCTATATGACAACCTATGACAGTGGCCTATATTGTTTTATTTATATTTAGCTATATGATATGGTGTGTAAGCCTAGTAGGCTATGGTATTTCCCTATCATGGGCCGAGTTTCAATCACCCTAATATGCCTATTTGTGTTTTCATTCAGATGCGGTGTAGGCTACAGGAATTTCAGATTTCACACCTAGTTTAAATCAGGCCCACGCCACCTGTGGAACCTGTTCCTGGTTATGTTTGAGATTTTCTCAAATAATAGCCTATATCCTTCATTTTTACCAGTGGACGTCCAATTGGTTAACTACAAGGAAAGGTGGCCTGGCCTCCTAAACCCATAATTTGTTAAACATTTCTACTATCATTGCGCACTCAGCCTGTTGGTGAAGGAAGCTATAAGGTCCGCTATATAAGCAGTTGATTGAAGGCTAGTAGTTCATCTTTTCCATGAAAACTCGTCTTGTCTCCAGATGCTATAGCCTACATAATGTTTCTTTAGAATATGCAGATGTGGTATAACATTTTTACTGGCGTAGAAGCCAGGCCTATACTGTGTGATGCAGATAGGCCTAGCTGATGTGAGACAAATGGGAAAGTGTGTTTCTCAGCTTTGGGCGCTATTTATCTCGTGATGAACTATAGGCTTCCGATCCGACCAACACTGACTGACACTTGTTATATTTCACTTTCTCCCACATCAGTGATCTCCATTAAGCTGTATCAACTAGCTGTCCAGCTGTTTATATAGGAATTCGTTAGTTGTTACTGGAGTGAAGAACACATATATTAGGACGCAAGAAGTCAACAACTATGCTTCCTTTACTTTTCTCACTTGGGGGGGGGGGGGTACATTTTGTCATGCCCCCACGGCCCACCCAACGCCACTCAACCTTGCACACACACACACACACACACACACACACACACACACACACACACACACACACACACACACACACGGAGAGCGAGCGCAACCCATTTATGTGCACAAATGTCTTTGCATGGTCCGTAACGTCGAAATGCAATAATAAGTATTCTGTAATGCGACTCCAGGGCCCTCCAACCAGCTTCTAAACGTGTATGGTTAATGAAATTGTGCAGCTCCGCGGTATAGCCCCCCTGCATGTTATAGGTCTTGTAGATCCATTGCGCAAATACGTGTATTCATTCTAGGGCGCACAGGTGGGTGTACTCCCCGAGGTGCCAAAAGATATATGGCTGTGTCGCTCCCATTCCCACCATGATGCATAACTGCTATTTAGACATAAATGAATTAAGAATCCAATGTTAAACTCAACTCGACCCTAGGTGTGTATGATGGGCAGTGCCCTGATGCCGTGACGCATCGCTCCGCGGTGTTTCATTAGAACAGTGGTTCTCAACCTGTGGGTCGGGACAGGCTCTGGACCTCCAAGGGGGTCCCCACTCCCCACATTATTATTATTATTATTTATTTTTGGGGGGGGGTCCCAGATGACAGTGAAGTGACATGTAAGGACTTTTAAGACCTTTTTAATTCCTCACAAAAGGTAGAAAGAAAAGAAGAGGACCATTATTGCATCAAAAGTAATCAACAAATGGTCAAAATTGGCCAAATTGTCAAATAATCTCAGAGGCAATTTGTGGAAATAGGCTTGTGAGCGTGTAGATCTGCTATTTCCACAATATTTATCTGTGGAACCGAGTCAAACTAAATTGAATGCCTCAACTCCTACAATTCCAAGTGCTTATCGGGGGGGGGGGGGCGGTTCAAATATGATTATTTCGGGGGGTCGTGGCCTGAAAAGGTGGAGAACCACTGCATTAGAATACAGGAGGATGGATTGGTATGCATGATAGACTTATATACCGAGAGGAGGGAGGGGACATGGGCGGGGCCGTGGTTGCTCCTCATTTCCCTGCGATGGTGAGCGGGGCAGCAGGGCTGGAGAGACCTCCAGGGAGCATAGTCGCCAGTCCAGCACGGAGGAGACCCGCCTGGCAGCCCAAAACCGTGCCGCACACTTGCCAGGATTGCCAAATATTCCTGAAAAATATACCTGCTATTTATGGCATGTGGCTTGTAACTTTACTCCTGCTGTACTCTTTCCAAGAAGGTAAGCAATATCTTTTCTTGACAATTGATCATATCTCGACAGTTGGTTGGTCATTGATTGAGTCACTTATTTTAGTTTAATCAAAAGTATTTATAGTGTAGCCTATTTTAAAAAAAGACAGCAGTAACCTATTAGATGCACACACACAGTATTGCGCTTTGATGTTGGCTATCACGGGAAGCCATGCAATAAGCAAATGAAATGTGGAATAATTGTTTTAAATCAACATGTATTTGCCTTTTGGAGCAGAACATTATGGAAATATTGTAGGTGTGAAGGCGAAAAGTGGTTTCCCGGTCGTTGTGTGGTCGTGGGTATATAGTGGTCCGTGATGCCACAGATGGTGCTGATAGCACGGTTTGTTTTCGCATTACCAACTACAGTTATGAATATGTAAAATGGCTGAATAGGGAGAATGAGGTGAAAATAAAGAGGCGCGGAATGAACATGGAAATATGAGTCCAATTGTTGAGAGTGATTAAATTGAGACCCAAATAACTTGAATAGACACTATGCTGTACAGTTTTCAAGTGGATGCTTATGATTTTGTGTTCGCCTAGTTATATTTTTAAGCTTGCATTGTGTAGCCTATGCTAATTGCAGCTGTTTTGTGGGACTGTATGGAGCGCATGGGAACAAGCGCTCCATTCCAAAGGGATGCTCTTATTTTTGGGAACATAATGTCGAGGGCATATTTAGAACCTAAGTCCCGTTCAGTTCGATGAAAATGTGTTGGAATAATAGAAATGTAATCAAAACAATTAAGGGCCTATTTAACACGGGCCTAAATTAAATAGGCTAGTCTACACCCAACACTGTAGCCCGCAATTAGTGCATTCCGATCATTTCCCATAATTGTAATTAAATTACCATTATTCGCAATTTTTGCTGACTTTATTTTTGTTCATAAATATATATGGATACTTTTGTGTTATAATATAAAAATCCTTTTCTTTTTCAATATGTAGCAAATCTCTGACCTTATTACCAAGTTGATCTTCTGCTATTACAGAGCATTATAATAATCCTTTACAAATCTGCAGCAAAGATAACAGAAACTCAACTCAATTTCTACATCAAAGCAATTTCAACCCCTTTGTTTACCATGTATGTATGTATGTATGTATGTATGTATGTATGTATGTATGTATGTATGTATGTATGTATGTATGTATGTATGTATGTATGTATGTATGTATGTATGTATGTATGTATGTATGTATGTATGTATGTATGTATGTATGTATGTATGTATGTATGTTGACTATAAGTTTGGCTTCATTCTTTCGTTATTGGCAGAGGCCTGTAGAAAGTGCAGCATTATTCCTCACAAAGTATATCAGATATTGAATTGGCTTTACTGTAGGCCAAAATGTTAGGCTATCTACTTTTGAAGCAAACAATCGTCCGTTTATCAATAGGTTTTGGCTGTAGGCATGCAACTCATGAGGCCTTTTATATTATTGCGTTTTCAGATATAGAATTAACTTAATATTTTAGCTTAAAACTAGGGAGAATTGCTGCCACATTTAATGCTAAATGTGCCCATGCACACTGTCTCCATTCTGTTTATTCTAAACCCTTCAAAATAATAAAGGCGGTTAAATATGATCCGATTTAGCTTGATAAAATTGGAAATATGTGGTTCATGAGTAGCCTAACAGTCTTTTAGAATAAATTGATTTAATTTATTTGACTAAATTAGAAACTCCAGGTGCGTGGGTGCATATAGACTAGCCCAGTCCTGATTCCCTCTAATAGAGCACCTGAACCCTGTGTACGTGCACGCGCGAATTCGTAATTGCGTGTGTTTAAGTGCGTGAGTGGCACGCGCGGGAGGGGATGTAACGGGACACCCCCCCCCCCCCCGGTTTGTTGTTCATAAATTTAAATTTGATTGATTTCGCTAGGAATAATTTTAGGTTACTACAGCGTTTAGGCCTACATTAGACCAATATGACATAATGTGAATTTATCCTCACAAAACCACGTCTGTACTTTAAATCTCAGACGACTATTACTGGACAAAAGAAATAAAAATGTCCAATTACGTTAGTTACATTCAAAGCCTTCAATTTTATCCAGAAGGCAATCAAGGTAATTAAAGAGGTTTTTTTTTATCTGTTGAAAGCTTAGGCTAATAACCAATTAGTGAAAAGATCATTTTGTGTCTTTTCCCTGACTAATCTTGTGATCTGAAATCAACAGTAGGCCTATATCTTTCGAAAGTACCATCGAAAATTATTAATGTATCTATTTTTGGACAACATTCACATACAACTTAGCTATATTGACTGAATGGTTTGATAGGCTAAAGGCCATTACCATGTATCGACAAAACATACTTTTTTAATGTAGACTATTAGGCCTATAGCCTATGCCTATTTTGGAGCTAAAGTTAACAATGATTTATCCAATAAAATAAACATTTTATTGGATCGATGTTCTATCTATTGTAAATCTGAATGAAAATTTAGACTCTAAGAAAGAAAAAAAAGGGAAAAAAAGGCAATCCCTCTCAGGCGCCAAGCTGCCGTCTTCTCCACCCCGCAACCACCATAAATAGAAATATGCAAAATTGATCTCCCCTCCACCAGCACCCCCCCTCCCCACCTCCTTTCCGCTCTCGTCCAAATCCCCATGTTGCCTTTTTCTCGGCTGCACAATTAGCGCTGCAATCTGAGGCACCACCCAATGACACAGCTATAGGGTCCAGAAGGGTGCCAAGCAGCACGCGTGCCCGTGTTGCACCACGTTACCGAAAGTGTTCTCAAACATCTCATTTAAAAACAAAAGAAAGAAAATGATCTTTGATCGAGTCCAAGGCAGCGCTGTTTTTTTTGGGTGGAAACTTGTTATTGGTGCAATTCGATTTATCTATTTCTGTATTTTTTTTTGGGGTGGGGGGGGTCTCGTAGTTCAAAATGTCTTTAATGCTTAGAAGATTTGCGATTCACTAGGGAATTATTCTTTAATGTCTTATATACCATTCCTCTTAGAACAAGCCTGACAGACAGTCCCTGGACTTATTGACTCACTCTGCCCACAGTTCAGTTCTTCAACATAAAAAAAGAGGAAAATCAATTTGCAATTGGTTACAAGGACAAAACGTCAATTTGTGCACCTTAATGGAGAACAAATATTGTGGCCTAACGTCGGGTAAAGAAAAAGTGTGCCAGTGCAGGAGTGGCGCGTTGCACACGGGCTTGGCGCGCGCGGGGAAACGGAGCGCTCATTAAAGCCCGATTCATGCCTCGTCGCACGGCGGTGCCGCGCGCCCAAAAATACCAGAGCTACAAGCTCACAACGCGTCGAGTCAGCGACGGGTTGTGAGCTTGTAGCTCTGGTATTTTTATGGCGCGCGACACCGTCGTGCCGAGGGAGCATAAATGAGGCTTTTACGCGTTCCACCTCACCAATGAGATGTCACAGCACTGTCACTGGCACTGCTGCTCTCCTATTAGTCCCCGTCCCTCTTTTTCCTCATTCCTTCCCAATTCAGGCACTTTGCGGTGTGTTAAACATCACGAAATGTGATCTGTTACAAAGGCAATTAGACTGTGAAAAGTACAAACGTATAAGTGAACGCAAACATGCTCTTTTACATATTAACAATGCGTATTTTATTGGCAAGGTTCTTGTGTGAGCCATTCTGAATAAATCTGATGCAGATGTGCAAGTTGAGCATGCCCTCCTTGCAATAGCCTATTGTTTTGAATCTGCATATTTTGGGTTATTTGGACGGTGTGTTGGCAAATGTCAAAGAAGCAAGTAGTTGTTTTGGTTGACTCTCACTCTCTCTCTCTCTCTCTCTCTCTCTCTCTCTCTCTCTCTCTCTCTCTCTCTCTCTCTCTCTACATGTCCCTCCCTCCTCTCCTCTCCTCTCCTCTCACAGTAACTCCCCTCCCTCTCTCTCCCTCATCACTAGGCAGAATTAAAGGTTGGGGGAGGGGCAGTTTATGCAGACTGTGCTGGGACTTGTGATCCACAGATTTGATATTCACATTAAGAGAGAAACTGGCTGCTTTGATGTGAGGGGTAGCAGGTCCCAGGGGACTGCTGAAGTAGCACACTTTTTCACTGACACAGCACAGGCCGGGGGTGGAGGTGGGGGTCTTTTTTGGGTGTGGGGGGTGGGGGTAGAAGGTGGGGGGCATACCCTTGCCTTGATTAGTCGTAACCCCAACAACCTTCCCCCCACTCCCACCCCACGCACAAACAGACCACAAGTATTATTCATAAACTTGCACCTATCTCTATCTCCTCCCCATGCCTCTGCACCCTGCCCTCTCTGTTCATCCAGCCTATAGATTCAATTCACACCGTAGTGCATGCTCTCCCACTTTCTCGTCTTCTGATGTATGCACATGCACGGAACACACTCACGCACACACACACGCACACGCACACGCACACGCACACGCACACGCACACACACACACGCACGCACGCACGCACGCTGCGCGCTGTGCGCAGTGGCATTCACAACTTTGAAATTCTCCTTCGGAGGTTTAAGGAAAAACTTTAGGTTGCAAAACAAAGGTGAAAGATGGAGACCTGGACGATGAACCAATAGGAGAGGGGAAAGACAGGGAAAAGTGAGGAAAAAACAACCCCAAAAATACTGGAGTTACATTGTAAGAAAAGATGCTCTGACAGAATGCAGAGGGGCATCGTGCTAGTAGCTCAGTGGGCTGAGTGATACATAATGTACAGTAACATGCGTTTGTGGTGTCATGGGTTTGATTCCTATGAGTGACTTGAGATGGAGGGGGGTGGATATGGGAAAACACTGAGCACTGATGCGTGTGCACATGGGCACACATGGGTTAAAGTGAGAACGAGGGGAGAGGCTGCGAAACGAAGAACTGGAATTCTGGCGGTCTCATGCATTTGGTTGGGTGCAGGGAGCACTGGGTGTGAGAATGTGTATCGTGGGGGGGGGGGGGGGCGTGCTGGCATTTGTTTACCTCGCATATATAGTTGTGAGCATCGTGCATCATTTCTAAGAGTGTGTGTGTGTGTGTGTGTGTGTGTGTGTGTGTGTGTGTGTGTGTGTGTGTGTGTGTGTGTGTGTGTGTGTGTGTGTGTGTGTGTGTGTGTGTGTGTGTGTGTGTGTGTGTGTGTGTGTGTGTGTGTGTGTGTGTGTGTGTGTGTGTGTGTGCGTGCGTGCGTTGCGTGTACGCGCTCCTGTGCACATTTGCCTACTGGAGAGGCGTAGCTCACCTGCATTATGCATGATGAAGCCTTGCATAGGTTATGACTTCTGCCTTTCTGACATACATATTCATGCCCGGGCTCTCTGGCAGGATGTATAAAATAGTGGCTGTGACTCTTGACAGCCCAGGCTCAGCTGAAGAAACACCGTCACTGGCCCTCAGTGCTCAGCCATGAAAACACTTTTCAGTGAGCAGTGGATGGTGTTGCATTTTTGTCTGTACATTCAAGTCGAGCTGACAGAAGCAACATGTGTGCAGGTGAGCAAGGTGTCTCTTTACACAGCAGGCTTGTTGGGTTTAAAGCCCCATGGACACATGTCACTGTTTTCAGTCTAAAGAATCCCATGTCGCTCAGAGTGACTGGGAGACTCTTGAATTAGGGACCTCAAATTATTAACACCCATTTACCTATTGAAAGCAACATGTCAATGTTGCTTTCACTTAGATTTATGACCGAAATTATGACCTTAACCTCTTTCAATCTGGGGTTCCCATTTTGGGCATGTCATATAGGTAAAAACTAAATTAATTGTAATTTTTTGTCCAATTTTTAAGATGTAAAAAAATATAAATAGCGAAAATAGATCTACAAGGTCACAATGCATTGTGTCTTAATGTGTTGTGACCTTGCAGATTTAGATATACATTCCTATTTATTGTACCACACATATGTAGGGCTTGAGTGGTTAATTTCAATAAATGGTCAAACACAATGGATAAAATGTATGGATTGGCCTAAATTATATTACTTACTACTTACTTACTAACTTACTTACTTACTTGATAAATTATATTAGCTGCAGTAAAATTAGATGCAGCTAGAAAGGGGTCCTCCTTGGATCTTCACCAGGCAGGGTGACCTACCCATGGTTGTGTCAGTTGTGTGTGCAGCTGGCAGGACTTGAGGAAGCTTGCTGGGGGAAGTAGCGTTTCTACAATATACATTAATTTGTAACCTTTGCATTTGTGGCACCCTTAATGGGTAGAAGAGAAAGTGCTTTGGAGGGGCACTGTGTACTAGTCCCATAACATGCGATTCCAATTTGGGGTTGATTGGATGTTGCGTGATACAGCATGTATGTTTTTTTTTGTCCAAAATAGTTCCCGACCGCCCGCCCACAAATTTTGAAGGCAATTACATGCAAATATTATGGAATATCAAAACCCTGTTTGACTGTGTTTGTCACATGACACAACATAATATTTAGCTAATTTGGTGTGTGTGGGCGGGGGGAATCATATTTCAGCAACAGTGACATTTGGAGCATTTATGGTGTCCCCTATGGGTTTCAGTGAATTTGTTTTTGGCTCTGTGTTGTATTGAGGCCCATCATTGTGTGATTGAAATTTGGGGTAGATGGGACACTGTGTTCATGCTAAAAAGCTAAATGGCAGAAAATCTTGTTAAGCTGAAATGGGCGTGGCTATAGGGGGAGTTGCATCATTATCCAATATTCTTTTTGCACCTGCGGTTCAAGAGTTATTGGTCAAAACATAAAGCGGCCTGGTATAGCACCACCATGAGGCCGAGGTGTCTTACTTGGCCTACTGGGAGCGTGCATGCAACGTTTTATGCTGATTGGTCCAGCGGTGTCCAAGATTAGCTTGTGCACAGACACACACAAAGACACACACGCACACGCACACACACACACACACACACACACACACACACACACACACACACACCACACACACACACACACACACACACACACACACACACACACACACACACACACACACACACACACACACACACAGGAGATCAGCGCAAACTCCCACCACTCAAAGCCTGTCTAAACCAGATGCACCACACACACACACACACACACACACACACACACACACACACACACACACACACACACACACACACACACACACACACACACACACACACACACACACGCACATGGACAGGGCAAAAACAATCTTTGCCTCATGGCCTTTCGTCCTGGCAAAGAAAACAACACAATTCATAATCTCTCGTACTTGTTTTGTAATTCCAAAGAACAAATGTGACAAAAGTCACAGGCAACATCTAGTTTGAAAGTGTTTTCTACCTTGGCTTTACAGTTCATGAACTACATTATGGCAGTATTGTAGCTATATTTTCCTAATGCCTGAGTTATACTTGGTTGTGCATAGTGTCGCACACCAAAAATAACCAATTTTCAAGCTCACATTGAATCACGGCGGGACACATTGTGAGCTTGTAGATTTGCTATTTTTGGTGCACAACACCGGCACGTATCTAAGTATAAATCAGGCCTGCAAAGTCTGCAATCACAACTTTGAAGTACAAAGTCAAAGGGCGGTATTACAAACATCTTTGGTCATGGTATATTTGCCTGTGACACAAATTAGTTGAAAACCTCCCACAAAAAAGGAAGAACCACACAATTCCTGGAAGGGTTCTTACAATGGTCTAAATTTCACTTGGTTAAACATTAGACTGATTACCTGTTAATAATCTAGTCATGCTGTGTTGAGTGAGTTCATTAGTTGATGTCTGACCTCATGTGACTGAGCTGTTGCTTTTCATCTCTTCTGTTTTTTTCATTCACCTGGCTCAACATTAGACAGCAAAGTCATTTTTGTTCATTGAGTGGTAATTGTTACTCTGATCTCACTTTCCTTTCCTTAAAGGAGTAGTTCACCCAAAATAAATACTTTATTTCTGAGGTTTTCTCACCCTGTGATGTCTTGAATACAAGGAGAAATTTTGTTTGTATAACATTCCTTTATGTTGAATGAAGAATCCAAAAATGAAGAAAATACTTGATGAATTTAAGTAAATTGGGGCCAAGATTAACACATTCCATGCCAGAGTTTAATCTCATAATGTACTCACCAGTGCCTGCGTTTTATTGTTGTTTTTTTGTTTTTTTCATGTCGCCACAGACCTCGCTAAATAAGTTAAAAGTGCGCGTTCATTTGGTTCTAAACACACAGCGGATCCGTGAGAAACGGCCAGCGAAAACAGTTTCCAAATGCGAGCCGCCATCTTGAAGATACAGCCGATCAACGTTAAACAGTGATCAGCGAGGAGAAAAACAACAACCGAGAAAATCGAGTTTTAAACAGGATCCCAGACAGGAAGCGGATACGATCGAAAAAACCGGAACCCGAATAATTCTGTTTCCGACCGGAAACCGGAAACGGAAATGGATCAAAAAAATTCGGAAAGTGCACCATGGGCAATTTCAATGGGAATCGGCGGTTCGCGTAGATCTACGCGACTGGCACGCTGCGGCTTTAAATAGGTTCGCGTAGATCTACGCGATTGGCATTCAATGTGTTAACAGGAGGCGAAACTATATAAAAAATCAGATTATAAACTCCAAAACAACGCTCACGGTGTAATCCCAAGTGTCTTCTATCCACCGGTGTTTACTGTTCCAAAATGTACCCATAGAAGAAGACAATGATTTCTTAAAGGGATACTTCACTTTCGGGCCGGGGACACATTTAAAAAAAATATTCTATATATTTTTTAAATGTGTCCCCGGCCCGAAAGTGAAGTATCCCTTTAACTACTTCCGGGCTAAATCGTCTCCTGCACGAATCACGCACGTGCCTGGATACTCGGCGTGCGTGTGAATGAGCTCCCGTTGAACCCCAAAGACATTCCCAGGCACATTGTTCGCTCGTACATTAGACAATTTAGCCTGGAAGTAGTTTAAAAAGTGTATTTGTATTTGGTTATTTTTTGAAAGGGTAAACTCCGTGGCTGTATAGAAGACACTTGGGATCACACTGTGAGCATTGTTTTGGCGTTTATAACCAGATTTCTGCTGCTGTTAAAGCAGCACTATGTAACTTTCCTCTTCTACCCCGGATTTGAACTCTTGTGCTAGTGCTGAAATGTTTTACCATTGAGCTAATAGAGTGTGCCTGCTTGCTCAGGGGATAAATTGAATCTTGACCATCAGGTCAAAATTCGTGTAAGAATAGATCACATTTATATATTTGCTCTTTTATTTTGCAGTTGCATCCATGCAGCTGATTTGATTTTTTTTCAAGATTATGCAGGCCAATTCTTATTTTTTATTTGAGTTAGGATTATCCTTAGAATATGTATGAGTATATGTTACTCCAGCTCATTGGCCTTTTGGTTAGAGTGTCCGGCATGAGATTGGAAGGTCGAGGTTCAAGACCAAAGACAAAAAATGGGACCCAATGCCTTCCTGCTTGGCACTCAGCATCAAGGGTTGGATTGGGGGTTCCTGCAACATACTAGTGTCATGTCCAGAGGGTGTACTTGTACATCATAGTTGGGGAATGTACAGGGGATATGCTCCTGCCCTATTGGCAACATGGCCCTATATGGGCAACATGGGGGGGGGCTTTTTTCTGCTTAAATTTGATAGGTACAGTGTATAGCGAGACAGAAAACACGGAGAGAGAGTAGGTGGTCCTACTAGCCAGGAATCGAAACGGGGACTTGCTGTCAGGCATTAAGCCGAAGTGGTACGCGCCCTAACCACTCGTCTATCGATATGAAAGGAAAATCAGTTATGTCATAATATACATTTGCCATTCGTTTTCAGTGTGAAATGCTGGTTAATTGCTGATTGTTGTATGTTGTTTTGATCTGAGCTCTTAATGTTCCACCATGGCAACCCTATCTTACCTCAGTGTGAGTGAATGCCACAAAATGATGTGTGTGTGTGTGTGTGTGTGTGTGTGTGTGTGTGTGTGTGTGGTGCGTGTGCGTGTGTGTGTGTGTGCGTGTGTGTGTGCAGTGCATCTGGTTTAGACAGGCTCTGAGTGGTGGGAGTTTGCTCTGATCTCCTTTCTATTCCACTTCTCTCTCCATCAGCCCCAGTGGGCCTCAGCCCCCCAGTGCACTGGGCCCCCAGGCCATATAATCCACTGTATGAGAGGTACTCTTACTGCCCAGCCCCCATAAGCTCTCAGGGTGACCCCCGTCTGCCTTTAGCCCCTTCACTTTTCCACTTTAGTCCTGTCCCCCCATTGGGAGATTATAGATATTGCAATCTTTAATATGGGCTTTATGCTCAGGGGCCATTATCAGTAATCTGCAGAGGGGAGGGAGCCTGACCTGGTTTCAACAGCCCACTACAGAACTGACAGACACCGTTCATATACCATCTGTAACATGTGGCCTAGCTTGATCAATCTCCACTCCTTAACCATGGACTTTGAAAGGATGCTGGAAGTATTGACTATATTCCTTTTGATGGAATATTTACCGTCACTGTGACTTTATGGGATCCTCTAGTGTGCTCAGTGGCAATATGCAGTACTGAATCTGACATTGTTGATTTTCATTAGGTCAGCCAGGCCTTATGTATTGACGTTTTGCTATTACAAATGTGGGTGAAGCATGTTTCAACTGGACTGGGACTCAGAGTGCACAGAGTGCAGTGGATCAGGTCAGGTGCCTCAGCAGGTCTAGGGCACCCCTCCGGGAACCAGATGATGATTGCTTGTTTCTCTACCTGGCAACACCAAGTTGCCAGGTTCTGGAGAGAAACAAGCAACCAGTGTTAAATCATTCGGCTAGCGCTAGCCTCTCAGGAACTTTCAGCGCATGTTTGACTATCATGAGACGCTACAATGATTAGTAGTAGAGAAAAAAATAACTTTGCATCGGTTATAATAGACGAATTTCCCTAAGCCACGCGCTCCCATTATGACAACGGAGGGGGTTGAAAAAATGACGACAGGGGAATCTCTGGAAAAAAACAATGCCACTTTTTACGTCGGTAGGTGAGTAACGACACATCAAAGATAACACTTAAAATGTCCGGAATTCTCCTTTAAGTAGTTTTTTAGTTAGCACATGCATTCCATGCATTCTATAGGGCTGGACCACACATGGACAAATGACATCATCAACTTGCGACGGGCGTTGTCCCCCTTGAGTAAAAGATGAACTATTTCTAAAATAAATAAGATATTTAAAGGGTTTTTAATTATATAGAGGGCAATTATCATGTATTAAGGCATATAAGGCTTATTATTAGCCAGGGATCCTTTTAAGAATTCTACATCTAATTGGAGCTCATGTATGGAAAAAGGACCATGATTTTAAATGGTCTACAAATGATCTCCTGTCAACCGAACAGCTATAGTTGTGCAAGCTTTAACAACTAGAGGTTTGGGCCACTACGCGGACCTCACATATAGAGTTGGGGCCACTACGCGGCCCTCACACCTACCTCGCACCGCCGATCTGACCAATATGTCTGAGTCATAGTGTCTGTCTGTGTCCCTTTTGGGCCCATATATGGAGATGTCTTTCTGTCTGTCTACATGTGTGTGTGTGTGTGTGTGTGTGTGTGTGTGTGTGTGTGTGTGTGTGTGTGTGTGTGTGTGTGTGTGTGTGTGTGTGTGTGTGTGTGTGTGTGTGTGTGTGTGTGTCTTTTATGCCCATATATGGAGATCCCTGATGTCATCAGTATATGCCCATATATTGTAATGCCCATATATGGGCATATTGGTTGGATCGGCGGCTCTGGACAGTCCTCGCCATTGTGGGCACGCAGAGTTTGAAGTCGGTCGGTCCCATATATGCATGCACATGACATGACCATATAAGGGCATAGCGGTTGGATCTGTGGCTCTGGACAACCGGATCTCTGTATCTGTCAGTCCTTGTCCATATATGGGCATGCCCCCTTTTGTGCCCATATACAAGCTGACTGATTTGTGTGCGCCTGATACCATGACGACACATTGAGGTTAGACATCCATATTTGGGCGTAGCTTATGGCTGAGTCATAGTGACATTAGCGTGACGACGACGTGGTCCGGAGCGTGAAGACGTGAAAGTTGAATCCTCAGACAAAAGACATTGCTCATAGCTTGCCACCATGTTGTGGAAAAAGAAAGAGGAAAACCAAACCCTCTCCCATAGCGTTCTGATTACATGCTGTCAGAGGTGCGTAGTAATTAGGTAATTTACTCAGTTACAGTGACTTCTTGAATAAATTGTTCTTGTAGTTTTATTGTGACATGCTTTTTACTTTTACTCAAGTATATTATTGTGATGACAAAATGTAAATGCCAAATGTAAAAGGCGCAAAAGTAACATTTTCAAATGATTTGGCTACATTCCACTTGTTACTTTTATTTTTAGCCATTTAATGAAATGCATGCTCTGTTTGTTTCATTCTCTCCGAGAGATGTCAGCCAATGTGGCTGAATGGTATCGGCACTGGCTCTGTCACATAACTCCATTTTACCAATCAAGCAGCCAGTAACTGCATACAGGTAGAAGAATTAATGGACAGACTAAACTGTAGTTACATTATGCGCTGCCTTCTTTGTCTGCCTTAATTTATGTTATTTTTTAAATATTATTGTGTTTTGTTGTCTTTAAAGTAGTATGGTTTAGTTTAGACCAGCGTTGTCAAACTGGTGATCCGCGGGCTATTTGCGGCCTGCGGAGTGGTTCAATGCGGCCCACGACATGATTTTAAAAAACGGTAATTGATACTACCTCTAAAGAAGAAAAAAAGAGATAGAGAAAAAAAGACAAACAAAAAAAACGGCGGCGCCAGCAGCTTCTTATAGAGGCGGCAGGCCCACTTGCCGCCGCTGACTGAGAAGGTTTGATAGTGGCCAAACTTGTTCTGTGAGAACAATGGCCAAGGTCATTAGCATTATAGCATACGGTTGACCATGTCCATGGCCTCTTTTACGTCGTCAAACACAGCATGAATAGAGCCGCAGTTTGCGGGATCATCTGGGTCATCTGACGGAGTTCGCCCCAAAACACAGTCACCCCGGGTCAAATCCAGCGGTATTCACCTGGTATGGTACGGGGGGGGATGGGTGCGAGCGTGTTTTGGGCAGAGTCTTCCGCTTACATTTGTTGTTTACATTCACTGTGAGCAGCACGTTACTTGGGGATTATGGCGATGGTTAAAAAAGTCGGGAGTAAGCGGGAGTAAGTGTAAGTCCTATATGGGATTTATTTGAATACAACAGCGAATACAACAGCGAGAAAGACAATAACAAGTGCCTTGTAGTGGAAATGGGTGATAAAATGTGGAGCAATTATCAAGGGGAAAAACCCCACGAATCGAGCAGTGGTGTAAAGTAACTAAGTACATTTACTCAAGTACTGTAAGTACAATTTTGAGTATTTCCAATTTTCAGTACTTTTACTTCTACTCCACTACATCTCAGAGGAAATGTTGTACTTTTACTCCACTACAATTTGTAGGTTTTGATTATTATTACAAAACATACATTATACCCACTTCAGCCCTATGTACATTTCGGCCATTTGAAAATAGCCGATCTACAAGCTCACAATGCGTCGCATCTGAGCTTGTAGATCTGCTTTTTTCAAAAGATGTTTATAAATTTTTGAAAACTTGTGAAATGGGACATTCTGCATAATGAGTACTTTTGTATTTTTACTCAAGTAAATTTTGAATTCCGGACTTTTACTTGTAACAGAGTATTTCTAAATTGCAGTATTGATACTTTTACTTAAGTAACACATGTGAGTACTTTTTCCACCACTGATACCAAGTACCTCTTTTGTTGAGTTTCTATTACACAATCCTGCACCTGACAAATAACCCAAAGTATGAATAAAACTAAACTAAAACTAAGCGTTCTCACAAAAATATAAATTAAATAAAAACTAACTAACTAAACCTAACTGAATTAGGGTGAAAAGGTCAAAACTAACTAAAACTAAACTAAAATGAAAAATCCAAAACTATTATAACCTTGCAACAGACTGAAAAACACTGACGTATAACTGAATGTGCATGAGCACGCATGCATGTCTGCGTGCCCACTTCAAGTCACTTTTTGACCAATGCGGCCCAGACCCCAAAATGAGTTTGACAAGCCTGGTTTAGACCATATTTTAATAACAATAAATCAAATCGTATGAAGTGTTTCAGTTCTTCACACTTAACTACAGTAGATACTTTCTCTTAGTCTCACTCAAGTCATTATTTGCATGACAGGCTGGCTCAGCTGTTGGAGTTAAACTGGACTGTGTGGAGGTGGTGGTGGAGTAGAGAATGAGGAGGAAGCTGGAGGCTATCCTGGTGAACCTTAGGTGGTGGAATATGTTCCTCCAGCATTTAGCTGCTTATACAGTACCTGTATGCATGAGTGACAAATAAACCCCTCTTGATGCTTGATTCCACCCCCTCCATACGTAGATAGTAGGCACCAGTGGCAGATTAGTCTTCCCCCGACTCAAGGGAGACTCGGTTGGTCCTTTGTGCCGGTACCCATGAAGCTGAGCAATAAAACCACTGGACATTCCACCACCAGGCATTCCGCCTTGTCCTCAGATTAATGACTCATGACAGATGTACATACCCCATTTTACTCACTGAAGATATACAGTCCATAGTTATGACGACACTGTACAATAGTTGTGTCTCTTGTCTTTTCCTGTATCTGTCCTGTGTTTCTTACTGCGGTATATACTGCCATGAGGACAACTGAATTTCACTTAATGTGGGATCAATAAAGGTCAGTCAGACAGTCAGTCTTAAACTAGCAGTACTTGGAATTGAGCAAAGATTTTGGCAACTTGTTTGGTTAAACTGCAGAGACAAGACAGCTAGAGGCCATAGAATGTTAGGTCTGATGCACAGACGTATGTTTACCTGGAGATGCAGGGAGAAACTGTAGATATTATTGGACCTGGCCCATTTGATTTGACTTTGAGTGTACGTTGAGTGATATATTTCGCTCACATTGGTCACC
The DNA here is from genome assembly GCF_963280865.1 of Gymnoscopelus braueri. Taxonomy (NCBI): domain Eukaryota; kingdom Metazoa; phylum Chordata; class Actinopteri; order Myctophiformes; family Myctophidae; genus Gymnoscopelus; species Gymnoscopelus braueri. The sequence continues at coordinate 26,222,100 of NC_137609.1, read as the reverse complement.
ATTCTTCGATTATCCACAAGTACTATTTGGCATAGGAATTTGGGTGCCTTCTGGACTATATTAAATGTGACAGAATGAACATGGGGTGGTGTTGGTTTGAATCAGGCTAACCCAAAGTCCAATGTTTCTACATCTATTCAGTGGCAGCACCCCATATTCTAATATTGACCTGGACATTTGGGGATCCTGTCATCCTCCCAAACTCTTCTCCCTTCCTTTCCGTTGCTGTCTGTTTCTAATCTGAGTACCGAGGAAGCATACTCCTGTGTGTGTGTGTGTGTGTGTGTGTGTGTGTGTGTGTGTGTGTGTGTGTGTGTGTGTGTGTGTGTGTGTGTGTGTGTGTGTGTGTGTGTGTGTGTGTGTGTGTGTGTGTGTGTGTGTGTGTGTGTGTGTGTGTGTGTGTGTGTGTGTGTGTGTGTGTTTGTTAAATATGTAAGGAGATTAAACAGACTTAAATCTCTGCGTCTGGCATACAAATTCCAATCACATAACCTATCAGTGTGTTGTCTCTCAAACTCTGTCTCTCTCTCTCTCTCTCTCTCTCTCTCTCTCTCTCTCTCTCTCTCTTCCTCTGTCTCTCTCTCTCTCTCTCTCTCTCTCTCTCACACTCTCTCTCTCTCTCTCTCTCTCTCTCTCTCTCTCTCTCTCTCTCTCTCTCTCTCTCTCTCTCTCTCTCTCTCTCTCTCTCTCTCTGTGTTTGTGTATACATGTATGCGCACATGCACTACAGGCACTGCACAGAGGTAGGAGGCTCCTCCCCATCCACCTAAACCATCAAAGGCTTTAGACCAAATCCCTGGCTTTCTGCATCACATGACTGATGTTTGCAGCTGGACATTTGACATACATTTGTTATGATTATTTTGCAACATGCAGTTGAAGGGCATTCTTGTTCTGCCCCATTCGGTTGTCCATCAAAGTCATGGCTGTTATTTTCAGTGCTATATACTATCTGTGCTATCTGTTGAATAATGTGCATTACATTAGAGTGGCATCCTACTAAATTATAAGTTACTAGTCCATACCCGGGGATGTGTGCAGTCAAAGTATTACCAGACTTTGGGTCCTCCCATAGCTTGGGGGGCTGTAAGCATGCTGACGATAGCTCCCATAGCCCGAATTCTTTTACATAAAAACGCTAATGAACAGCTTACATTTTGGGAAAGTGAGAAACGGGTGTCGCTGTTCCGTGCACATGTTAATAGTCAATGGCCGTGTGCAAATACAGATCAATTGCTCCAGCCACTGAGGAGAACCGGGCAGAAGAGATTTTGGGGACAGACAGACAGAGGTTTGGGGAATTATTGTAAGGATTGTAAGGATAACTAGTCCATTGGTGTGGTTCTCAAAGTGGGGTCCAGGGACCCTCAGGGTTCCTTGGGGGTTTCAAATGGACCCTTACAGGTGTGTAACTCTGAGAGCGTTGTTGTATGGGGGTCCTTGAAATTAAAAAATTTGTGAACCACACTAAACTAGTCCATACTTTGTTTAAGTGTCACATGCTGTTGCCCACTCACCTGCGCCTGGCCTTATGTGTGATTTTGTGTTGTCTCTTTACCCCGGCAGTACACAGTGAGGATGTGGGCTCTACCAGGCTGTACTTTGTGAATGCTTCCCTGCAGAGGGTGACCTACTCCAGCTCCGTGGGGGTGTCCTTGCCCTGCCCTGCAGGGGGCACCCCCAGTTCCATCCTGCGCTGGTACCTGGCCACCGGCGACGACATCTACGATGTGCCCCACATCCGCCACGTGCACGCCAACGGCACCCTCCAGCTCTACCCGTTCTCTCCGTCCGCCTACAACAGCTACATTCACGACAACGACTACTTCTGCACTGCCGAAAACCAGGCCGGGAAGATCCGCAGCCCCAACATCCGCATCAAAGCTGGTGAGTTGCTAAGGCGAGATTAAAGACCATTGCGGGGCGGAGCCTGAGAGCGGTAGAAGTTATGGCGGGGAAGGAACAAACACGAGTACAGTGAGAGTTCTGAGGGAGTGTGGCGCTGGCTCCGCTCACCAAATGAATGGCCACAGGAAGCGAGGGAATACAAATATTAAGTATTTTAAAAGCATTAAGTAGAGCAAATGTGATTGACAGCTGCAATAAGCCAATCTAGCCCAGCCCACTACCCACACAGAGAATCACCTGCCCCAAAATAGCCCTGGTCTCTCTGACCTGAACACAGATTGACCTAGAACACAGTCTACAGAGAGAACATCTGCAATGCACAGTACCCAGGGCATTGCCCTCTCCCACCCCTGCTGGACTGGCGTAGCAATAAAACACTAGGTAGCCTACTTCATCATGTAACCACCATGCATGTCATTATCCACCATCTGAGGTTGACAGCATCCTACATTTCTCCCTTCCATCCCTATCTTGAGTTATATAATCGCGTTAAATAAGAATAACTGCAATATTATTTCGGGTACAATAACCAAAAACAAAGTTACGATTACTGCAGCTTCCCTAGGCTTCCTATTTGACAGAACAAAACAAGGGGGAAAACAATGCATGTCTCACTTCCCTCCTTGATAACATTTGTACCATTCAAACAGGTCCATTGGGCTTCTCTTGAGCGCCTATTAGAAGTTTGAACAAGGAGACAAAGTAGATAAGCTCCTAGTTCAGAAGAACAGTGGTCTTTAAACGTATTACCATTACTTAGATCTACCCATGTTTAAAGATAGAATTGTCCGACACTGGTGTTTATCCCGTTGTTGCAGAGGAATTCTTTCAACGTTAATCAGTCAGGATGTCCCTGTTGCTGATATATATATATATAAATAAGACTCGTGCACATCTTGTTGGACCCCGACTGGAGGTGCAGGTCAGCGCAAGAGATATGTATAAAGCTAAAAGAAGAAAACCTTCAAAAGAAGGGACCGCACACTCCTCAGGACTGATTTTGCTTTTTTATTTGTTGCACAACTCGTTTCGCTTCTGCTTCCTCAGGTGCTATATATATATACATATATATATACATATATATGTATTGGTTACTGTTATGTATTGGTTACTGTTACATATATATATACATATATATGTGTGTGTGTGTGTGTGTGTGTGTGTGTGTGTGTGTGTGTGTGTGTGTGTGTGTGTGTGTGTGTGTGTGTGTGTGTGTGTGTGTGTGTGTGTGTATATGTATACATAGTATACTATACACATACTGTATACAATCTTCATAGTAGTATGTAATTAATTACTTTACATTTTTATAGATTCATCCTTATAGATGCAGTAGTGTAGGTAGTCAGTAACCAATACATATATTTCACTTTTAGTGCAATGTGCCTGAATTGCGTCCACTGCCATCTTGTTCTGTATTCTATTCTGTCCTCTCTCACTTCCTTCTCCTGCTTGCTCCCTCATTCTTCACACTGTCCTCTTGTGCTTGGCTAAATATAGCCACAGCACACTTCTTTAATTATCTCTCATTAACAAACCTAATTGGTGCATTCCATTGATTAGAGCATGTGCGGCTGTTTCACTAAGCTGTACCTCATCTGAAGAAAATAGTGTGTTGAAGGTCTCATACCTCAAGGTTGAAAATCCAGTGATACAGAAACATAGAGAATGTGTAAACAGGGGATTTGCCAAGTGTAGATTTATATCAATCTTTTGTCAGAACAATGATGCATCTAGGTGACAGTTTGAATGGCACCCCTGTCGTCCTGCCCACTTTCTCCCCATTCCCCCCCCCCCCCCCCCTCATTCACATCAGGCCAGCCGAACCCTCCCCCTTCCCTCCTGCTGTCAACATCTGTTTTCATATTCTGCCTCCCAACACCGACCTGATCTAATACTCATATTCATTCTAATACTAATACGAGCGTCAAGTTGCGGATTTGAGCCAGGGCCCTGAGCTGCATGCCAGCCGGTTGCTGCCTTTCATTCCCACATGACCCAAAAGCCTGCCTGCCCACAGGAGACAAAGGATTAGCATGACGCCGACATCCTGCCGTCAGTGGCCTCTGTTGGGCCCTGCATCTCTGGTACCGCAGGTTAGGGTCAGACGGTAACGCCACAGCAGTGGTTCTCACACATTTTCCTGTCAAGGACCTCCAAATTGATACAGTATGTACTTGGCAGCAGAACCCCCACCTGAAAAGATGTGTGCCAGGTACACTCCATAACAGAAGATTTGTGATAAAAAAAAAAAAACGTTTCACACTTTTTCAAGATTAGTCACAATTCTTCAATAATAGAAGATCTACAAGCTCACAAACTCATGCTATATTTTGATGTTGTATTCTCAAATTTTATTGGGGACCCCCTGGAGTCTCCTCAAGGACCCCTGGGGGTCCCCGGGCCTAACATAAGCAGTCATATCACGGCTTTGCTCACTCAGTGTGTATTTTGTGCCTTTTAATGCATGTTGGCTTTTACTGTAACCACTTACACCCTACGTAACTGCATGTCAAATAGCAAAAGTAGCTGACACGTTGTGAACTTGTAGATCTGCAGTTTTTGCAGTAGATCTGCAGTTCTATTTACATGGAATGTTATTCTGTTTTTGCCAAATGTTTTTGCGTATTATGACATGCCCAGAATAGGGAAGCTAGGGTTCATGTGGTTAATCTGACCAGATATGAAAGTGTTGACTATGTAATATTTCCATATATTTTGAGTCCAGGATGTGTTTTTTTCTTTCCTACAGCAGGAAGATAGCACTGCATGTTCTTGTCATGGCTGTTACCAGGGAAAGGGTTCCAAACCAGTCTCTTAGCAACCTTCGGATATGTCCTAGCTTCATGTGTTTTCACTAATGAGTCCCAGCTCATTCAAAACAGCGTCAAATATTGCATGAGCATGCATGAACCAGCACCCCGTTGTTTTATTTTTGCATGAGCTCTGTTGTGCCTGTTTAACAGAATGTTACGTTCTTATCAAGTAGTGCGTGAAACAATAGGTTGGTGTGTAATGCTGATGTCATTCTAGAATTTATATCCGGCGTACTATTGGCTTGCATAATGTATGGTGAAACCATAAAAGAATAAATTGGTCATAACCTCCCTACTGTAACATATAAACATATAACCAACTCAGCTTCATATCAAACAAACGCATCATGTATGCCCCATGGATTAATTGCCCGCTCTTCCATGTTTGACTAGGAAGCATAGTGTTGCTATGAATAGAAATGTCCATTATACTATACCTTTATTTCTATGGAATTCCTTATTTGTAGGGTTCATGCAATGTAACGATGTAACAATGTCATTTTCAAAGAGTTGACCAAGTGATGTTGCCTCAATGACAATAATAATCTCAAAAACTGCATTTGGTCAAGACATGGCAGAGAATTACTAAATGACTGAAAAGCTAATTTTAAAGTTCCAGGAAAATCAACCAGTCATAATCAACCAAAGACCCTTATGGGTCAATTCCTAGACCCAGTTAAAGTAACCCTCAGCATTTCGAAATGAAGTGACTCCTGACAACTGAATTTTATGAAGAATTACATTATTATTTCTGAATCTTCACATCTCGTCTAGTTGTACAGTACATCAAATAGGTAACAGGTTTCTTAACTGACCACAGCCCTCCTCCGAGACATAGAGTGAGTAGACAAAAATGATAGCATATTATAATGAGCGTTAGTGAGGACCAATTATATGAAGATAAGAAATCGGAGTACTTCTTCCAACACTGGTTACAGCGTTGTCCATTATGTTTGTATAGTTTTCAGGGAGCCGTACAGTGTTACAGCGTTGTCCATTATGTTTGTATAGTTTTCAGGGAGCCCTACACAGTGTTAGTGTTGTCCATTATGTTTGATAGTTTTCAGGGAGCCCTACACAGTGTTACAGTGTTGTCCATTATGTTTGTATAGTTTTCAGGGAGCCCTACACAGTGTTAGAGTTGTCCATTATGTTTGTATAGTTTTCAGGGAGCCCTACACAGTGTTACAGTGTTGTCCATTATGTTTGTATAGTTTTCAGGGAGCCCTACACAGTTTTACAGCGTTGTCCATTATGTTTGTATAGTTTTCAGGGAGCCCTACACAGTGTTACAGTGTTGTCCATTATGTTTGTATAGTTTTCAGGGAGCCCTACACAGTGTTACAGTGTTGTCCATTATGTTTGTATAGTTTTCAGGGAGCCCTACACAGTGTTACAGTGTTGTCCATTATGTTTGTATAGTTTTCAGGGAGCCCTACACAGTGTTACAGTGTTGTCCATTATGTTTGTATAGTTTTCAGGGAGCCCTACACAGTGCGCGTGGCAGACCAGCGTTCTATGAGGGGCAACGTAGCTGTGTTCAAGTGCCTCATTCCCACTGCTGTGCAGGAGTACGTCAGTGTGGTGTCCTGGGAGAGAGACACCGTGTCCATCGTTCCAGGTAGGACGCTTTGTGTGTGTGTGTGTGTGTGTGTGTGTGTGTGTGTGTGTGTGTGTGTGTGTGTGTGTGTGTGTGTGTGTGTGTGTGTGTGTGTGTGTGTGTGTGTGTGTGTGTGTGTGTGTGTGTGTACTGTACTTGTACAGTATTACTATACTTGCGAGGGCCAAGTTCCCACAAGTATAGTAGAATTTGAGAAATAGACATAGTGAAGATAATTGTCACAAGGTTGGTTATTTTATGCTTAAAAAAGATTTTTACAGTTAGGCTTGGTTAGGCAACTTGGTTGTGCACTTCGGTCGTGCACCCAAGATAGTGATCTACAAGCTACGAGCTTGTAGATTGGCTATTTTGGGTGTCTGACACCAGCACGCAATTAAACTTTAGGAAAGAAATGGTAAAATTGACTTTGATGTCCTCACATGTATAGTAATACAAGCATGGATGCATGCATGCGTGTGTGTGTGTGTTATGGAAGTCTGATGATGTGCAACAATGCTCCATGTCTGACCTAACTATTACCTCTTGTTGTCTGTCTGCCCAGTGTTATGGATCACTGACCTCCTTTCCTCCTCTTCCTCCACTCCTCTTCCTCCACCCCTCCTCCCTCTTTCTCTGACTTCACCCATGTAGAAAATGTTTTGTTCCGTCCGTCAGTCAATCCTTCAGAAATGCTGCCTTTGTTCTCTTCAACGTTTTGTCACGTGAGCTTGTCGATTGGCTATTTTCGCTATATATGTTTTTGTAAAGTAGAAAGTGCATTTTCTCATTTTCCCCCCAAATTGATTTTTGAATGTATTTTTTTTTAAATAATTGGTTAATTCGATTGGTTTAACTGTTGCACCCCTACAGTACTTAATTCCCTTCCTTTTGCCCCGGATCAAGCTGTTGCATGGCGGCGTCTCGGCCAGCCATGTTAAGCACACTTCTTCCTCTTCATCAGACCTCTTCATCACCTCTATTCCTGTCGTCTTCTACCCTTCTTGTCCCACCGAGCTGTCCTTGAAGAATACTGCCACAATTAGAGACACTGGGTGTCAATAGGACCGTGCCCCCACATTCGTCTTCATTAACCTCATTTGTGTGTGTGTGTGTGTGTCTGTGTGTGTGTGTGTGTGTGTGTGTGTGTGTGTGTGTGTGTGTGCGTGTGCGTGTGCGTGGGTGTGTGTGCGTGTGCGTGTGCGTGCGCGTGTGTGCATGTGTGCGTGCCTGTATTTGTGAGTGAATGTGTCTGTTATGTTTATAGATATCATACAGTATATTTGGCTTTTATTGCGTGATGATGATATGCCATTTTTGTACCTTATGCACTGCACTTTTTCATTTTTGTTTTCATCATTTTGCTTACAATAACAAGCTAGAAGAGAGAGCTGGGAGAGAAAATATAGAGACCCAAAGAAAGAGAAGCAAGGAGGGTAGTAGGGCAAGAACGGCCTCAGGTCCTGGCAGATGGCTCTCTATATACAGTATAAATATATAAATATACAGTATAAATATATATATTTATTTATATATGTATTTATATACATGCATACTGTATATAGTCTAATTATTTGTGATTTTGTTTTATTTCATTTAATTTAGCATAAATGTTCTAGTGGGATGGGGGGGATAGTTTGTGCAATGTGCATTCAGGTGATTACAGTGATTATTTTAATGACAGTTCTATTTTTATTTTTATTACATCTTTCAGTCGTCTCCCTTCTTCAGCTGTTCATCCTATGCAGTGATTGTACTTTTCTCTTGCACTTCCTTAACCCTTAAACTCATCACGGTCGAGACTTAAATCAGGCTAGGACTGCCTGAGAGAAAAAAGATGGCTATCCTCCCATTCCTTGGCTTGCTCTTCTGTTGAATAGGACCACGTTGAACGTGTGCAGATCCAACGTGTACAGATCCATTCATTTCATGATCATTTATTGCTTTGTGTTGTTGTTGACTGTACCATAGACTGGCTGCTGTGTGTAATTGGGGGTATATAGGTCAGTTGATGAGCAGTGAGTGTGAGGATCAGATGTTGAATATGATGAGCTGCTCACTGAACTCAGCATTCCTCTCCACACAATAAACACAACACAACACAACACAACACAACACAACAGCGTAGCACCCCACTCAACACTGCACAGAGCCGTCCCAGCATTATTGTGACCTTGAACCTTGCTCACCCCCAAATCAACAAAGGAGACAATGACCTTATCATAATAACAGCAACGCAATACAGTAATCTATGTGCAATATGACAACAACAGCAAATGTGCCATGTGTGCCTTACAAATCCATATCATCATGGGCATGGGCAATCTGAACATCACAATCTCTGGCACTTTCACATGAATGCACACATTAAAAAGCATATCCACACACACACACACACACACACACACACACACACACACACACACACACACACACACACACACACACACACACACACACACACACACACACACACACACACTACATCCATAGTTATTACATAAGCAATCAGATGGGCTCTTGAATTCTGGATGTGTTGCTGAATGACAGTTCTGACCTGCTGTATTCCACCCAATTATCTTTGATTCAGCCTCAACTACGCATGACTACATGATACTGTAACATCACTGTTAAAATGCTCTCACCTCAACCGCTTTGTTCACCACAATACATTTCTGTTGCGGTTACGGTCTCTCTTTCTCCATCTCCATCTCCATCTCCATCTCCAGCTCCTCTCCTCTCTCTCTCTCTCTCTCTCTCTCTCTCTCTCTCTCTCTCTCTCTCTCTCTCTCTCTCTCTCTCTCTCTCTCTCTCTCTCTCTCTCTCTCTCTTTACTTTCGTACAGCCGGGAACCAGAGAAAGGACAATAAGAACGAGTTTGGTTCAAGGGCCGGCCAGATAGACCTAATGAAGTTGGGGAAAAATGAATATTGATTTTGTGTGAGTTTAAGCGCTCTCAATGTGCCTGTAATTGGATGGTCATTGAAACATAATGGCAGCAATATATCACAGAAGGGAGTTTCTTGTTGTTGTGTTTTTGTGAGTGTGTCTAAGAGAAAAGCTATAAAGGTGTGCTTAGTAGAGCGCTAATCTCCACCAGCCGATATGCCCTATTAATTATAGCCTTGTATGCATGCAGTGAAATGTATGCATGGAGTGAAATATCTGCATACAGCCATGAAAGTAATGTGGCATGTGATTACCAGTTGTACATCATCTCTCTGCATCCCTGTCTTGCTCATACACATTTATTGTCTATCTTCCTCCATCATTCTCTGAGATAATTCAAATGTCTCTGTAATTCTGATTGTTAAGTCACCGTGTCAATTATGTTTGTATCACCGATCAGTGAAAAGTAATGTTGCAATTTGAAATGTAAGTGTTGAGTTTTCGCTGCCCAACATTTGCTGTATGGGTCCTCCACGAGAGGACAACGCAAGGCAGTGGGAAGTTGACAGTATAGGCTTACCTCTAAATGGACATAGAGATCTTTCTAATATTCACCAGTACCGTTTAAGAACAATACCATTTCTCAGGAACAATGTTGGGGATTCCTGCAAAATATTTATTACATGGAACAGATTATAAACTACACTGCAAAGTGCCATTTCACTCTGCAGTCTTGGCTGGCAAATTGAATGCCTGCGATTGGCTGGTACCAGTACATCCGTTCAGACAGAGGGACAGGAGCATTAGCTGGTTTTACAGTAGTAGTACAACAGTAGTGTTGATCCCATTATTTGGACGAACAGGCACCCAATTGGCAAGTCCCGGTCCATAGCCTCATGGGACACGTACAGTAGCCTATCCCATAGCCTGGAGGGACGAATGGGCTGCGATTATTAATTCACAAAAATGACTCGTTGACCAATTTGAAAAATATTCTTCCTGGGTTTGCTTGCTGCATGTCCAAGAAGTATGATGCTGATCAGCCCAGTAGTATGTGACATTAGCTGCGGAAACAAACGCACGCACGCACGCACGCACGCATGCAGTTATACACACGCACACACACACACGCACGCACACACACGCACACACACACACACACACACACACACACATGCAAGAATGTCCTGGCTGAGATGAATAAAAACATACAGTATATCAGGAGCCCAACTAGACCAGTTTCCATGTAACATCTGCAGCAAACACTGTACATGTATGGACCACTGTATCAAGGAATGGAGTGGGGGAAGTCATAACCCGTCATCGCCTTCATAGTTGGTTATTGGAGCCGTGGATCTCAAAGTGGGGTCCGGGGACCCCCAGGGGTCCTTGAGGGGGTTCCAGGGGGTCCTCAGGACAAATAGTTAATATAGCATCAATGTCAGTTTTACTACTCTCGGTTACACACCGGCGAATATGCGAATATACGCAAAATTCGGACTCGTTCCGAATAATTAAAAGACGCTTTTTTCGCTCCGCGAAACTGGTGTGGAAGCTTGCATTGACTTTATAAGGTTTTAAAAAAAACGTATTATTCGCATGAAAAAAATCGCCCTGGTGTGTAAGGACCTTATTTAGTCTGTTGAGCTTGTAATCTGCTGTTTGAATTTTTTGGAATACGTTTTGGAATATTTTAAAACATTTTAACAACCCAAATCTTGTATGGGCACAATTTATTTTCAGATGCGGGTCCGCAGCCAAATACATATTAATTTGGGCTCCTTGACATGAAAAAGTTTGTGAACCACTGTATTAGAGATCATTAGGCGTGTTTCCTAATCAGTATTTGAGTCACATACTGGTGTGAAGGTAGAGCCGATGACATAACATGACACAGTCATGCACTCTGAACCCCAACAGGTTCTCATTTTGTCACAGACACACGCTCCCCCATCTGGAGCGGGTGGCATCTATTTTAATATCTGTGTGTGTGTGTGTGTGTGTGTGTGTGTGTGTGTGTGTGTGTGCATACGTGTGCGCGTGCGTGTGTGCGCGTGTGTGTGTGTGTGTGTCCCGTTGCCTGCCCCACTTTCCTGTCCAGCCAGGATAGCATGGGGTTTAAGAGGGGAGGGGGTACAGCCTGACCTATTTCCCTCTCCTTCCTTGTCCCATGCCCACCCTGTAGCTACGCCTCATATATGTGTGACTCTCCAGACACAGTGGGGGGGCCCTGTCCGTCTGAGCAGCGATCAGATGGAGGAAGAGGAAGAGAGAGAGAGGGGTAGAGAGACGTAGGGTTTTGGATGTCATTAAAAAAAACACAGGGACACGCACAGTAAACTCTGAGAGTGTAAAAGACAGACCCAAATGGACCTTACACTAAACATTTTCTAAAATAGCACATCTACAAGCTCATAACACATTACATGGTGAGTTGTAAGCTTGTAGATCTGCTATATGAAAAAAGGATTCAATGTTAAAATTCTTTTACATTTTCAAAAATGTTTCACTTATAATCATACGCCCAAAATGGGGACGTCAGGGTGAAACGAACACTGAGAATTTTACTGTGCAGAGATTGAGCTTCCAGACTGAGGCAGGCCCAGGCTTCGCAGTAGAAAGCTAATGAGTGGCTCCGATGAACAGATCCAGGGCCAGCAGATGGCTGTAGCCACATGCTGGCCCAGGGACCATGGCCTGAGTCTGTGGTCTATCTAGTCCCACCTGCCACAGCGTTTAGTTCAGTTCCCTTACTTGCACGGTGATTACAAAACAACAACATAGAGGAATAGCACAATACTATCAGTGAAACTGATACAACAAACTAGAAGAACATGTAAGAATATGTTACATGAGGCTTGTTGTATAAAGGTGCGATTTAACCCATTTAGACCTGAGGCCGGTTCTAAAAAGAAATTCTAAATCCTAACAGTTTTTTGAAAAAAGTATAAAAAATTGAAATAAATATCTTGTTCCAGGGACCACCAGAAGCAAATATTTGAGTGACAAATGCTCGCTTTAGAACATTTATATTTAAAGATTTGCACAAATCTTCACGATTTTACAAAAATTTGCATGCACTATGAGCTTGTATACCTGCAATTATTTAATAGCCAGAGAAATAAAAAATTACACAGATGCGTTCCCTGTCTTAATCGGTTAACTGAGTGTTATATAGGTGCACACTATGCTACACAATCACATCACACAGACAGAGACATGGGAGCTCTTCATTTCAGTCATAACAATGTAACTTCTGTACCTACAGCACACACCAGTGCAACCAGCGAGGAAGAGGAGCTGACACACACAGAGAGAGAGAGAGAGAGAGAGAGAGAGAGAGAGAGACAGAGAGAGAGAGAGAGAGAGAGGAGCAGCGGTGCGTTAGAACTGAAGATCTGTGTTTTTAAATCTGTGTACGTGCACTCAGAGCGGGAATACATTAATGGATACACTTGTCAGCTCATGCTATCTCATGTAAACATGGGTCAGACATAGGCTTCTGGAATGTACAAATGTACAAGACCCCCACCCCCTCAACATGCACACACACACACACACACACACACACACACACACACACACACACACACACACACACACACACACACACACACACACACACACACACACACTCATTTCCCCTACGTCTGCTCTCTCTCACAAAGGCAACACAATAAAGCCATTTTCTGATTTCTGCACGAAGTCTCCTGAATACGGAGAGCTCATGAAACATTAACGCGGGTTACATTAACGTGGAGCTCCGCACCACGCTGGCTCTGATGTGTGATGTGAGTGTGTTCCCTGCCTGGGTGCAGGACATGGTGTGACAAGAAGCACGTGGCCTCCCGGGGGCTCGCGCACACACGATCCCATCGACTGGCATGGACATGCGGGTCACTCTCTCTCTCTGTGTGTGTGTGTGTGTGTGTGTGTGTGTGTGTGTGTGTGTGTGTGTGTGTGTGTGTGTGTGTGTGTGTGTGTGTGTGTGTGTGTGTGTGTGTGTGTGTGTGTGTGTGTGCGCAGCGTGTGTGTGTGTGTGTGTGTGTGTGTGTGTGTGTCTCTCTCTCTCTCTCTCTCTCTCTCTCTCTCTCTCTCTCTCTCTCTCTCTCT
>NC_137609.1:26188777-26206277 GCF_963280865.1 Gymnoscopelus braueri | reverse complement strand
GCCACAATACAAAAACATTGATGGACAATCCTGTGTTCTTATTGGCTGAGAAGGCATGTAACATTGTAATGTAATATTGGACTTTGTAACGCTTACTTTTAATTTGTATTTATTAAATATATAGTATAAATATAATATACTGTACACCCTAATATAACCTCTAATCAAACCTTTGCTGTCATAATGTATCCTTTTCTTTTTTTTAACTTGTGGTACTCATCAACATTTTCCCACTACTGTAACTCTAATCACAACCGGCATCTATAAAGAAAGTGAAAACAGGGTGGCATCACCCTGTTTTCACCCTGCTGTGGCTTATAGGGAGGTTAGAGAACCCAGTCCTAGGGTACAGGGTTTATGTGGGCTTGAGGTTAAGAAATAGGATTTGTGTAAAGAGGGTTTACTCCAGTACTTTTCTCCTGCTTTCCTTTCCTTTTGTTTAGGCTAGCTGAGGGGGATTAGAGAAAGGAGATTACAGCAGCTTCTGCAGGAAATTGTGCTTGAGCAAATGCTTATTTAGTCACTAGTTAACAACAACTGAAGAAGACCTACACAGTCAAATCACGAGTGTTAATTTAACATTGAGAATGTACAAATGGAACCAAATGGACCTATAATGGTCCAGTTGGCTACATTTGTGTCTTTGTAGAAATATCAATGAAGATCTATAACATCAACATATTAATTCCTCCATCGGTTCTGTCATTGCATTATTCAAGATTAAGGCAGGTATCAGCTACATTTTGCATCTGAATTTATTCCACGCACGCTGCCAGCTTGTGTGCAAGATGTAACAACACAATTAATGCTTCACACTGCGGGACTCCTTTCTTATCATTGGTTTATATAACAGGCTTATCTTGTCTCAAACACAACCCGGGGTTTGTAACCATTTGTCCAGGGACAAAAGAAGACATGACCAGGGTTCAAAGCAGATCCCTGGTGGTCATCCAAGTGCCATGTTCCTACATGACCTCTCAATCAGACCTATTGATCTGTCTGTCTATTAGCTGTTCAAACACACATAAAGGCCATATCAACATGGCAGACCTCTGATTGATTGGAGTGGGCGGTGAGGCTGAGAGAGGTGAGAGAGAGAGAGAGAGAGTGAGTGAGTGGGAGACAGTGCTTCAGGGTTAATACTGTGTGATGTTGTTTTTACAGCTGGCCTGCTAGTGGGAAGCTGTTGTGGAGAGCCTTGAAAGGCAAATTCACTGCATCTTTCACTCCAAGCGATGGGATGTTACAATGCAATTTCAAGGGACTGTGGGACAGATTTTGCCAGCGTCAGGATGTTGCAATACATGTCACTGGGCCTTGGGAACTATTTCTGGGGACCTCCTTTGCCAACCAATCAAAGCAGCGTACCCCTGAAAACCGAACCAGTCAGATCAGAGTGTTATTCATCCAGCCATTACGCTTCTGTGAATGGCCACATGGCGAAAAGCACATATCTGTACTGACTGGGATGTCTTAATCGAAATGAATGTTACATTCATTTAATGGTTGCAATTGACTGGTATTAACTGTGTCATGTTAGTGATATGTTTTTTTTAATGTTTTAAAAAAAATATAGAGTAGCCAATTATTGTGTTGTCACTGCTGTTGTATCCTACTGGCTCACTGCCAGTGAGGAGCCCCCACCAGGAGGACTTAGAGCCTTCGTCCTACTCCTCCCGCCCAACACATCCCGCTGACATGCGCCGCCCCAGCCCGTAGCAGTACGTGCAATGACAATTATCACCCTCCCCGCCTGGCTTCCCTCCCCCGAATACGGGCCAATTGTGTTCGTGTAGATGCCCGACAAAGCCGGTTGCACCACGGTGGATTCGAACCCACGACCTCCGAGGTGGTGGCCGTTAGTGTTCTGTTTTGAACCTTGTAACTCTGTTGTCATTACAGCGTTTGTCGATATGCAGCTACCGCTGAAAAAGGAATGCTACCGCTGAAAAAGGAATGCTACAGGTTCCTAGAGGATATTTTACAACTAGAGTTCGGGCCGCTATGAGGCCCTCACACCTACGTCACACCGCCGATCTGACCGATATATCTGAGTCATAATGTCGGGGGCTTTGTCCCTTTTGTGCCCATATATGGAGATCTCTGTATATGTCTGTCTACCTGTGTCCCTTTTATGCTCAGATATGGAGGTCCCTGATGTCATTAGTATATGCCTATACCCTGTATATTGGCATGCCCATATATGGGCATATTGGTTGGATCGGTGGTTCTGGAAAACTGGATATCCATATATGCCTGTATCATATACATATGAGTCACCGCATATCCGAACTACTCTGCGGCGGTCACCTCACTCTCTCGAGTCCTTGCCGATGCGCGAGCCAAGTTTGAAGTCGGTCGGTCCCATATTCTGTATGCACATGACCATTATGTGCTTAGCGGGCAGATCTGTGGCTCTGGACAACCGGATCTCCATATATGCCTATATATGGGCATATCAGGTTTGTTTATGGTTATGTCTGACTCAGACATAACCATAAACAAACCCGATACGCCCATATACAGACATGTCACTATGACTCAGACAGTCTGAGTCATAGTGACATGTCTGTATATGGGCGTATCGGGTTTGTTTATGGTTATGTCTGAGTCAGAGCGACGTGGCTGTGGTCCTGCCTATATATGGGTGTATGGGGTTTGTTTATGGTTATGTTTGAGTCAGAGTGACGTGGCTGTGGTCCTGCCTATATATGGGTGTATGGGGTTTGTTTATGGTTATGTCTGAGTCAGAGTGACGTGGCCGTGGTCTGCCGGCCGACCCCTCCCTTAAGCCAATTTTAATATAGGATAATACACGTCGTTAGAAACAGTGTTTAATAAATGAATACTTTTCTGGTACAATTCCGGTTTGGCTTTGAATGGTTATACCAGTGAAAGAGTATATCAAAAATAACTTTTGTTTAATTGAAAAAGTTACACAGGATGACTTTAATTGTTTATAATTGATACAGGCCTTCATTTTTGTTCATGTTGGGTGTGTTCGGAAATTGCGCACCGGAGCGCACTCGCCTATTAGTTTGTATTGGCCGGTGCGCTCAGTGCAATATTTCCGAACGCACCCATTGTAAGCTAGTACCACATACGGTAAGTAGGTTGGCTGGTGGCTGGTAGCCAGTAACTAGTACGCTTAAATTGTTTGCTCAATGTAACAGCAATGTAACAGCCTTTGACTGAATTAGATGCTATTGTACGTAACACGTTATACAAAATCTTTTTTGCATTCTCAACTTATCAAAGGAACATAAAATATCTATGTTATAACGCAGATATACAGGCCAGAATGTAGCATTAGCACCAGGGTTAAAGGGCAAGACCACTTTGGTAGAGGTTTGGGTTGTGTAGTTACCTTGCCATGATGTAACTCCAAAGGTGGGCAAGAAATCAAAAATAATTGCTCCATTGATTAGAAATTGATAATTCAAAATATGCTCCTCATTGACTTACATTGTATGGTAAAACAGCTCTCAAAGTCACTATTTTAGCACGTAAACGGACGCAAACAAAGTTGATTCAGACAATATAGAGCATCACCAAACCCAGTACTGTTTTTTTTTTTTATAAAAATGTCAACTTCCTGTTGATTTTGCCATTTTTAATAAGTAGAAAACCTGGACTGGATCCGCGGATCCGGATCCAGATCTTCAAATAGTAAAATCAACAGGAAGTTGACATTTTTATAAAAAAAACTAACAGTACTGGGTTTGGTGATGCTCTATATTGTCTGAATCAGCTTTGTTTGTGTTCATTTATGTGCTAAAAGAGTGACTTTGAGAGCTGTTTTACCATACAATGTAAGTCAATGAGGAGCATATTTTTTAATTATCAATTTCTAATCAATGGAGCAATTATTTTTGATTTCTTGCCCACCTTTGGAGTTACATCATGGCAAGGTAACTACACAACCCAAACCTCTACCAAAGTGGTCTTACCCTTTAAGGCTGGCTTAGCCTCGCCTCACCAGGCTTCCAGGTACAGGTACATGTGGAAGAACTGGTTTCTATTTACTGTTCAGTTCTACTATCTATACTATATACTGTTATATTTACTGTTCAGTGCTCAGATCCGATCCACACACATATCGTTGCTGTCGGCAGAAACCTTGTTTCTCCATATTTCAACTTGTTATGTTTTTTCGTAAATTGATGCCCTACATCATACAAGAGTGTCACAGAAAAGTAATGAGCTTGAGCGTGTTGTGAGCTTGTGGATCGACTATTTTCACTATTTTATATAATTAATTCTAAAAGTGTTGGTGTTGTCATTTGAGCTATTGTCACTCTTGTTGTTGATGATGTTGAAGAAGAGGTTGATGAGAAGGAGGATGAGAATGATGATGATGAAGAGAATGATGAGGGGGATGATAAGGATGATGGTGAAGGTGAAGGAGAATGAGGAGGAGGATGTTGAAGAGGATAAGGAGAATGGTGATGATGATGATGAGGAGAATGATGAGGAGGAGGAGAATGACGATGAAGAGAATAAAGAGGATGAGGAGGATGATGATGATGAAGAGAATGAGGAGGATGATGAAGAGGATGAGGAGAATGATGATGATGAGGAGAATGATGAGGAGTATGATGAGGAGTATGATGATGATGAAGAGAATCCGGAGGATGGGGAGAATGATGATGATGATGAAGAGGATGAGGAAAATGAGGAGAATGATGATGAGGAGAATGATGATGAGGAGGAGAATGATGATGATGAAGAGGATGAGGAGAATGAGGATGAGGTGGATGCTGATGATGACGAGGATGAGTATGAAGATGATAAACTACACTCATTCATCTGCCTGATGTGGAATGATGCGTAGCATGAGAGGTCATGTGGCATTTTATCATCAGTCCTGCTGTGTGTGTGTGTGTGTGTGTGTGTGTGTGTGTGTGTGTGTGTGTGTGTGTGTGTGTGTGTGTGTGTGTGTGTGTGTGTGTGTGTGTGTGTGTGTGTGTGTGTGTGTGTGTGTGTGTGTGTGTGTGTGTGTGTGTGTGTGTGTGTGTGTGTGTACATGTGGGTTGCACAGTCTGTCTACGTTGGGGGCAATGACACTCCTGTGCCACCAACACTCTAATAGGACGGACCAGTCGGCTCACTCAGTGCCACTAATGCAGCTCACTGCCCCAGGCCATGGGGGCTAAGCCAGGACACACCACAACGCACACGTACTGTATACGTAACAGGCACACACACACACACACACACACACACACACACACACACACACACACACACACACACACACACACACACACACACACACACACACACACACACACACAATCTCTTTCTCTGTCTGTGGTTGCCTCTGTGGCTGTCGGTAAATCAAGACCACGTGGAAGGGGCAAATGTCCTGCCACCAGGGGTTTGGACTGACTGACTGAAATCTGGGAACGTCTGTGTTACTTGAACTGTATGTTGTGAGGATTTACACAGTAACACCCAGCTGTGGTGACACAATTCTGAGAGTGTAACAATGGACAGATTTAAACCAAAATTGATGATTTTACGATGTATGATGATTATGTGCATGCGTGTGTATTCAACATTTCAAGTGGCAGTAATCTATCATGCATTTGAAAGGTATGGTGATTTTGACCACAGTGGCATGTGGTTGCACACGTACAATACGGGGGGCGTGTTTGTGTCTGTACGCGTGTGTGTGTGTCTGTGCGTGTGTGCCCCCCCCACTCACACCTCTCCTGGGACTCTCATTATCACTGCTGTCCCAGATGTCACCAGGCACATGAAGCACACATCATGAATAATGGAGTCCTATTTCTACATCTCTCCACACATTCTCTCTCTTTCTTTCTCTGTCCCAAGCTTCCTTCCCTCTGATGTTTCCAGTGATGCTTAATCTCCTCGGCCTGCCCCCTCGGTCTGAGATGCGGTCCATTTAGCTCTTACGCACTGTTCTCACTCTGGTTCTGGTGGTTTTATGAGAACATGACATTCGACCCAGCTACATCTACTTTATTTATGTATTTATTTTGTACAAATCAGTTTCCTCTCAAAATGCTATTTTATCAGCCCCCCCCCCCACCCTCTCAGTGAGGGCTGGGGGGCCTGTGTCCTCCCCTCCCCTCTCACTGTCCCCTCCCCCAGTGTTTACTGTTTAAAGTCACACTGGGAAAATTGGGACAGAGCAGCTAGTGGGGCGGAAGAGATATGGTCCACATGCAGTGGAGGAAGATGGACTCTGTCTCTCTCTGTCTGTCTACCCCTCTGTCTATCCCTCTGTCTGTCTGTCTGTCTGTCTGTCTGTCTGTCTGTCTGTCTGTCTGTCTGTCTGTCTGTCTGTCTGTCTGTCTGTCTGTCTGTCTGTCTGTCTGTCTGTCTGTCTGTCTGTCTGTCTGTCTGTCTGTCTGTCTCTTTTATCTCGACCACTTGTACAATACAATGCCCTTTCACTTGCTCCTTATTGTGTGAGTCTGAGGGGAGGAATGCAAGGGGGAGAGTGTGGACGGCATGGCATGGACAGCATACAGTGGAGATGTGTGGTTGTGTGTACAGTAAGTGTGTGTGGGGGTGGGCGGTTGGGCGTGATTGAGGGCCGAGGTAAGCGGTCAGAATTGGTTAGGAAACGGGACCACGGTTAGAATTGAGACGGTGAAGCGTGGCTTTTTAATGAAAATATGACAGAGCTACTTCTCCATTCTCTCTTGTCCATCCCTCCTCCCCACTCCCTTGCCTTTCATTTTTACAAATGGGGACACGAGAGATAGAGAGTGAACAGAATGGATGAGATGTTGTACATGTAACTGGCAGTGTGACTTGTGCTCTGCCTGAACTGTTTGGACGTCGTGTTAACAAAGTGTCTTTTGTGGAGGAGACGGAACAGGGGTGGGCTCCTGTCGCAGGATTACTTGTGTTCAGTTGCGCCAATAAAACCTGCTTTGAATGTGAATCGAAAAGGAGTTAAGAGGGCGCCATTCATAAACGTTAAGTAAGTGTGCAGCCGAACAAAAGATAGAAAAGTGTATATGCTTAATTGCCTGACACCTGCTTCTACTTGAGATTTCAATG
This sequence comes from Gymnoscopelus braueri, assembly GCF_963280865.1. Taxonomy (NCBI): domain Eukaryota; kingdom Metazoa; phylum Chordata; class Actinopteri; order Myctophiformes; family Myctophidae; genus Gymnoscopelus; species Gymnoscopelus braueri. The sequence continues at coordinate 26,199,233 of NC_137609.1, read as the reverse complement.
TAGCTACGTATGTGACCATTTCTGGTCCGTTTTGGGTCCATTTTCACACTCTCAGAGTTAAATGAACACTGAGAATTTTACTGTGCAGATGAAACACCCCCTTTTTTGCATAACCAGTTGAAAGGAAGGGGACTCCCTCGACTAACCCTCTCCCTATTCTTCATCCTTTATCTGGTTATGGATATTTTCAAAAACCCAAACTGGGACCGTTAATCGCAGGTAAATATCAGGTAAATAGCAGGTCTACAAGAGTAGACCTGCTGCAACATGCAGATCTACAGAGCTTGTAGATCTGCTATTTTGAAAATCTCATTGTTTGACAACATTTATTGGTGTTTTCATCAGGGGGGCAATTATTTTAACACCTTTCAACAGAACAAAATATGATAAACATCTATGTAAGTACTCTAAAGTGTTATTATTTTATTTTTTTAAAGATATGTTTTTGGGCCTTTTCTGCCTTTTTTAAATTGATAGTATAGTTAAGTAGATTGACAGGAAATGGGGAGAGAGAGAGACGGGGAGTGACACGCAGCAAAGGTCATCGGGATTTGAACCCGCTGCACACTGTCAGGCTGCATTGCAGCCTAGGTGCCCGGACCGCTACGCCTATGGTCTGGGCCAAAGTGTAATTTTTGTAACTGTGTTGAAAACCGGGACAATTTGACAGTGAAATCAGGATATTTTAGTGTTTTAGAGATATTTGTCGGGACTCAGGACGCACAGCTTGAAACCGGGATAATCCCGGCCAAACCGGGACGTCTGGTCACACTATATCTGGTCACCTCTCCTGTTTCATTTCAACATCCCTGACAGTGGCTTATCCCCGTCCATCCTTGTGGTTTCTGGCAGCCTGGTGTTTCTGACCATTGGGCCAATCAACATGTTTCAGCAGCTCAACACTTCCTGTGTAGCTGGGTTGATCTCCAACCATGGTGCTCAGTTTTCCTAGCATTAATAATGTTTTCACAGCATGGAAACGCCTTTCTTGTCCTATTTTAAACTTGTGCGTGTGTGTGTGTGTGTGTGTGTGTGTGTGTGTGTGTGTGTGTGTGTGTGTGTGTGTGTGTGTGTGTGTGTGTGTGTGTGTGTGTGTGTGTGTGTGTGTGTGTGTGTGTGTGTGTGTGTGTGTGTGTGTGTGTGTGTGTGTGTGTCTGCCTCACATGGCTGCATTTGTGTGCACAAGGCATATTGTAGCACTGCGGAGAATATCTCCCGAATATGCTCACTTCCTTTATTCTTCATCTCTCCGTGACAGTCACTGGTCTTTGATCCATTCTTCCTCCCCCTCTCTCCTCACTTCTCTTTCAAATTCTCCTCTCCAACTTGCTGTCGAGCGCGAGAGGCATATTGGAGTGGTATGGAAAGTGTCATCTTAATGTCGAAATCTGAATACCACCTCTGACTTTTTGGATCTTACAGTCTGGTGTAATGATCTCAATATATAGACTTAAGTTGACATTAAGTGACAATTATTTGTCAAAAGCCCATGGTTTACTCTACTTTGATATGTTTGTCTGCGTGTGCGTGTGCGCGTGCGTGTGTGTGTGTGTGTGTGTGTGTGTGTGTGTGTGTGTGTGTGTGTGTGTGTGTGTGTGTGTGTGTGTGTGTGTGTGTGTGTGTGTGTGTGTGTGTGTGTGTGTGTGCGTGCGTGCGTGCGTGCGTGCGTGCGTGCGTGCGTGCGTGCGTGCGTGCGTGCGTGCGTGCGTGTCTCTAACCTTGTATACTTGGGGTGTTTCACTTCTGAGGTGGCCTGCAGTTACAGTAGTTTACCAACTGGACAGACCCATCCAGAAGGACAAGAAGGCCTAGAAGACCATTGCATCCCTGTATTCATAATCCAATTGCACATTTTAATGTAGACATTCAAGCAGCCATTTAGCCAGGCCAGGTGGTCTACTCAGGGCTGTGTAAGTCGTGGGTTGCAGCCGTCAGGACCTGAAGAAGCTTCGGGGGGAAATAGCGTTTCTATGACTTACGGTTTGATTTTTCACATTTGTGGCACCCCCTATTGTCAGAAGTGAAGTGAAAGCGTGTTTGATATGATTCTAATTTGGGGTTGATTGGATGTTAAAAATAAGATACAATAAAATAAATAAATTCAAGAGATCCTTGAATGATTGTATACCTTTCTCCAGAGGTGGGACACGGTCATTGTTTTTGCAAGTCCCAAGCATGTCTCAAGTCTTTGCACTCAAGATCGAATAAACTCCTAAGTCAAGACAAGAAAGTCCCAAGTCAAGTCCAAATCTTTAACGTTTTGTTTCGAGTCCTAAACAATTCATAATGCCATTTAAATTACTAATAACTATGTAAAAATGTATACAAATCATGAGCAATGGTCATCACCATGCCGGCTTGTGTGTGAATATCTAGCCATAGCGTGAAGTGGTCTGGTATAGGCTTGGGTACCGAAACTGTGCCAGTATGGCACTGGGTCCTACTCCTATAGGTCTGGTACCTACCGGACTGAATCCCAACACAGATTTTGGTGCTTCATTTTGGTGCAACTTAAATACCTGAGCTGTTTATTTGCCCCCCCGGTGCTCCAAAACAGACATTGTAGGAAACAGAAGCATCACCACACTGCATGTGTAACTAGTAAACAACATTAACTTGCTCTGACAACAGAATGTAGGCCGTTAGCTTGTTAGCTAAACACAGTTAAAAAATACCTCAAGCTAAATGGTCTAAACTGTGTGGCTGCATCTCACTTGAAAGGATTCCAACACTGGGACATGCAACGTGTAAAAGGGGAGACACATAAAATGTAATGAAGCATCTGGCAATGCACAGGTTACAGAAAGCAGAGGCATCCACTGTGTCGTCTGCGTGCATAACGTTCAATAATAAGATGTATCATGGAGTTGCTCGCAGAAAGTAGCCAATCTACAAGCACACAACACAACGTAACGTGTAACAAGTTGTGAGCCAGTAGATCTCCTTAATGTTGGTTATTATAAAGTATATAATAACCAACAGTAAGGATTCACAACTTCAGTCCAGTCTTACTGGACCATTGTGTCCCCAGTACTATAAGTGTCCCCTGCTCTACACATTTTTTTCTACCTACTAGGCTGATGACCATTGGAAACGATGCCCGTTGTGGACGATGCCCATTGGGAACGATGCCCGTTGGGAACGCATACCCCTCTGATTATGAAATACCCATTGCACCCGTTGTATTTGTTGTCAGAGTACTTAATGCAGTACTCATTATCATAATACTTAGTTGGAGGCCAGTCTATGACATCAGTACTATGACATCATATTGCCTTTTACCTGCGAGGTAAAACACCCACATTAGGAAGGACTTCAGTCCTTCACATTGGTTCTGCAATGCAGTGTTTTTAAATCTCCAAATTGTTACCACCCCACCTCTAGCCCACACAGAATTCGAAGGTCACCACTCTTAAATCTGGCCACGCGAGACTAGCCATGGAGTAATCTCTGAATCGCTTTACAACTGCGCATCAATATACAGTATAAGTAGTCCACAATTAAGGAAACTTGATGATTTTTGATCCTGTGTTCCCTATGGTAAATAGTTTTCACCGCCTCTCAATTAAGCATTGCATTGGAGCAGTATTATTCATAAACCCTATTTCTAGAAGAACAGGACACTTATGATATTGTTATTGACTATTAGAAATATATCATTTTGTTCTAGATATCCACTGACTGACAAAATTGACATAGCTAATGTTCTGGACACTTTATTTAATATTGTGTAAATCTCCGTAGACATTCTATTTGGAAATACCGCCCCACTCGTTTGTTTACAAACATTCCAATCTGGTCTGTTGTAGCCACAGTACTTTTCAAAGAGTCGTTCTCCTATACCTCAGATCATCAATTTGAGCTTGGCTGAATACTTAGCTGAAAACTTAGCCTCAGGTTGCGGAGATCTTTCTGTAGACCGAACAGTATATCGTCAGTGTCCGGGACGAACCAGCTAACTCCATTTTCAGCTTTTTTTTTTTTTTTCATAAATCAACGCTATTGAACACCCTTTACGTCTGTGTAAAAAATCAAAGCATTTGAACCAATGAAAAGTATTAAAAAGCGCCTCTGACGAAAACTCCCAACTCCATTGGATCCTCAAACTGTCCGTCAAAAACAAACAACTCCCCCTCTCTAGTCTGCTGCAGCCTTTCCTCAACACAGAACAGAGCGCGCTGCGCAGTGAGCTAGGAGGAGTATCATGTAAACAAACTCCCCGTAGTCTGTTAAAACTATGCAGTGTACCTGTTTATCAAACTTAGCACTGACGCTAATGTTATGAAAACAAGTAATTATATTTCTAAAATCTATGAAGTGTTCAATGAGGAGAGCAATGTGACAAGAAGAAAGGCATTCATAGCATTTCTGTCACGCTGAAACCTCTCCCTCAGTCAGCAGCGAGTGGAGCTATTGTTTGGACAACAACTCCATTTCAGCTTGATTTCTGCTCGTCTGAAACTACTAACTCCACTAGCGCTGGGTAAAGTGTTGATTTACCTGCGATTTGGGTAAAGTGTTGATAATATAATGACACATGCAAGTATCTGACAATATATAAAGTCACTATACCAACTTTGATGAGGCAGTATTGATTTGTTTTAAAAATATAAGGTTTTCTTCATTTCCTGAAAAACTTAGATTTTGTTTTCTCGTTTCCTGAACAATGAGCGTTTTGGAGTTAGCGGTTTCAGGCTGGACAGCAGAGATATTCAACTTGCAAAGTATCTCATTTATTGATTGCATCAACCATCAGGGATATTTCCAACAGGACTTTTTAGGTCAGGTCAGGGAGCACCTCATATTCGAAGACGGCTTCATTTTCCTCTCGGCTTGATATTTTCAATCAATTAAACTTTCCAGGGCCTCAATTGATTGATGAATCTGATGCATCCAGTTCAGTAGATATGTAATCAGAATGTTTTAATTGTAGGGGGGCACGTAGCGCTGTCCCCTCACAGCTAGAAGGTCCTGGGTTCGATTCCCACCGGGGACGCTGTGGGCGCTGGGGGCGTGTCTTCTCCTCCGCATCATCAGCGCCCATACCCTAGGTGGGGTTTGCGAAAGGGCCTACTCTGTGTGGAGTTTGCATGTTCTCCCCGTGTCTCTCAGGGTAGTTAATACCCTCACAAAAACATGTAGTAATCCTGGTCGCTATACCGCCTCCCCCATGACAGCCGGGGTGCCTGATGGAGGTGAAGGGAACTGGTTGGAATAACGTGTTCCTTCCACGCGCTACGTCCAACCAGGGAAACTCCCCCCTGTCAGGTGACAAGAAGGTCAGTTGGCTCTCATGCATTGAAGGAGGCATGAGCTCGGCCCTGGCCTCCCTAGGCTGGTGAGGGGAGTGTAGCGCCCAGGATCACTTAGAAAAATTGGCACCGGGTGAAAAATAAGGGTTACAAAATCGCGGGATAAAAAATTTAAGAAAAAAAAAAAGAATGTTTCAATTGTTGACCAAGCGAAACGTTAATAGCAACAACACAACACCACCACAACAACATGCCAATGCAATGCCTACATTATTATTATCTGAATCTGAGCGACAGTATTTATCTCTACTGTAAGTTCTTTTTTGATCAGCACTGAGAAAGAGCTCGCTGTGGCTAACGTAAACAAAGCTACATCTGTGTGGAGGGACTATTGATCTGCAGTTAGCTAGTAGGTCAACAGGCCGTAGTGTAACTTTATCACATCCACTTTGGCAGGCCAATGGTGTAATTCATCACTCAGTCAACATTTGCATGTATAATAATTGGTCTTCTCAGGCCCAGCCAATAAATGTAAATAAAGTGTGTGAAGTATGTGTTTAGGTGTCTACAGTATGTGTACACACATACTGTAGACACCATACCCCTATGCGTGAAGCTGACAAATGTAGAGACTATGAAATATCCTGGTCATCAAACAGAGTTGCTGTGTGTGTGTGTGTGTGTGTGTGTGTGTGTGTGTGTGTGTGTGTGCGTGTGCGTGTGCGTGTGCGTGTGTGTGTGTGTGTGCAGCTAGTGGGAAGAGAGGCATTGGACCCGCCGGCCTTCCAGCGGTATGTCCGTCCTCTGTCGGAATAGCAATGGGTGGACTTCCAGGCCCATGAGAACAACCACAGAGAGCGCTTTAACACCAATAGTCCATGAGCCAGAGCCCCAAAATTGAGCAATGATTATCGAAAGAGTGGGCAAAACCATACCTATATTAAATTGTTCATAGGGTCAATACGAGTAAATAAATATATGATAACCTTTCCACAGGAGCAGCTTTTTCATGGTTATCACACATTTTGTTATTTTCCCCATACGTTCATGACAGGTGAAAACAATTTAAAAAGAGTTATCATAATGAAACTTCCTGAGTTGATTACTTACATGAAGACAATGATTTATCGTATTACAAGTTTTCTGAAATTGTATATTTAAATATGCAAATTAGGCATTAGGAAAATATGCCCATATTTGCATTACTTTCCAGAATCAACATTGGAACATTGGACAAAGCCAGAGTCAACATACTTATTTAATTTTGATAAGATGTTGGAGTCAAAGGTTTTTAACGAGGGAATATTCAATATCTGGCTCAATTTTGGGGCTCTGGCTCATGGACTAAATGTCTAATTTGCATATTTAAATATACAATTTCAGAAAACTTGTAATACGATAAATCATTGTCTTCATGTAAGTTGAAGTTTCATTATGATAACTCTTTTTTAAAATGTGTCATTTTTTTCACCTGTCATGTACGTATGGGGAAAATAACAAAATGTGTGATATGATAACCATGAAAAAGCTGCTCCTGTGGAGAGGTTATCATATATTTATTTACTCGTATTGACCCTATGAACAATTTAATATAGGTATGGTTTTGCCCACTCTTTCGATAATGAAATCTTGTCTGGCTCATGGACTACAAGCAGCAGTGCAAGACTAAGAACTTTGTTTCCTCTGGTGATCCAGCCTAGGACATACCCACGGACTGGTTGTTGGAGGGCTTCGACAACTTGGGATGCCCATAGACAAGGCAGAAAGGCTGGCAAAGTATTGTGCTGTCTCTGCTGCCATTTATGGCCGAGCCGTCGCTACTTGTGCCCATGGAGTGCTGATGCGTGTTGTATCATGAGGACATATCCATGAGTTTGTGAATGCTTTCCCTATGTGTGGACATAATTAAATTGTTAAACTGTGTGCGTGTGCGTGTGCGTGTGCGTGTGCGTGTGCGTGTGCGTGCGTGTGCGTGTGTGTGTGCGTGTGTGTGTGCACGTCGGCTCCGTCCGGGGCTAATCTCATAAACCACTGGACCTATCAGCACGAAATATCTTGTGCATGCCTACAGTAAGCCAAGGAAGCAACTTTTCCCACTTTTTATATATTGTTTTAAATGTGAAACTTTAATTTATAATGGAAGTCAAGGTCAGTCAAATTGTGCTGAAACTTTGCCCAAATATGGAGATCACTGACATCATAGTCCTGACATCATAGATGACTGATAGACTGACCACATGAAGTCTATGTTTTGTGTGAATATTTTTCATAGTTATGATTCATTATCCTATCCACCGTCCAACCATCCCTCCAATTTTGGGCATGATGTCATCAGCACGACAGAGATCAACAGGGAAACCATGATGTTATTGTCCATGTCTTGTTTTCTCACTTTCTAATTATTATCCAGTGTAGTCTCTTGAGGCAGAATTGTTGGCTCACACAAATTTGAAATGCTTCTGCTTACTTAGTCTGTATAGTGGGAATGCTGAAAAACTGCTGAAAATAAAGCGGATGCCCCCCCCAACAACCATTTTGCCTTTGCAGTAGCGTAAATAAGTCCTGCTGTAAATCAAATTAGTTGCTGCGTAGCAGAAATGGAAATAAATTTATAAAAAGGTATATTTCCGTGACTGGACAAACAGCAAGACATGCCAACATGACAAACAGCAAGACAGCTACTTGTGCAGAACTTTTATGAGGAAGAATTACAGACTCTCAGAGTTGTCTGGCTTAAGAGACTCTCTATCTGGTACATCACATTACTTGACTCAGAGAAAGGAGGGCTCAGATCCACATGACTAGAAGGACACACATGTACATACATACATATATACATACATACATACATACATACATACATACATACATACATACATACATACATACATACATACATACATACATACATACATACATACATACATACATATATACATATATACATACATACATACATACACACATACACACACACATACATACATACATACATACATACATACATACATACATACATACATACATACATACATACATACATACATACATACATACATACATACATACATACATACATACATACATAATACATAGATACATACATACATACATACTGCACTGTATACATATCCACTGTATATAGTATACAATGTTGTACGAAGTGCATTGGTTGCTACTGCTGCTTCCAGTGCCAGTGTTTTATTTTTAGCTGAATGCCACAATGAGCATATGACATTCACGTGACCTTGATGGTTTTACGATGCGTTGTGTTTTGTAATAATGATTGTGGAATGGACCAAACTAAAAAGTAAAATGGGATGGCAAGCAACAGTGAGAGGGGCCCTAGCAACAGGGAGAGGAAGAAGAAGAAAGCTGGAGAATAGAAGGGAGGGAGGGAGGGAGGGAGGAAAAGATGCAGAACATCAATAAATAATGGCCCCGCTGAGGAGCTGGAAATATGGGCCTCGTTATCTGTGTGCCGACGCCTTCATTTGCATGTGAGAAAACGAGGCTGCTACTTACAGACACACACAGACAGACAGACACACGTGCATACAGACATGTTCGGACCCACATATACTGTATATACGTGTATGTATACTGTATATCCTATTCATAGATTCTCTGCTTTCATTTCTTTTTTTCTTTAACTTTTTTCCCTCACAAATACCTCCATTGTTTTCCTTCTCCCCTTCTTATGACAATTGGCAAAGCGGCAGGGTTGTCCCGTTGCAAAGCAGAGTCAATTGGACACTAAAGACAAAATCTTCATGGGATTAAATGTTGCTGTTGAGCATGCATCATGCTCTTATTTATTTCATCAACCACTATCTTTCTCTACTGGCAACTTAGCAGCGCCCAGGGGCACTTGCGGGTTAAGTGCCTTGCTCAAGAGATCACCAATAGTAACTAATGTGCAAAGGAAAAACAATTACTCACACTCTCTAGCCAGATTTTCCATGCATACACAGCAAATCCGGAGTGTTAATGTAACTCTGAAGGTGTCAAAACTCAAGTATCCCAGTTAAAATAACACTCCAGTCCTTTACTGTTTATCCAGAAGGCAGAACCATCAATCTACCAGTCACAAACCTGTTCCTGTAACCTCTAGCTGCCATTGACCTATGGTGCCAAAGCTTGGAAAAATGTGTATTATTATAAGCATATTGTACAATATGCTTCAACCAAATCCTCAGAATATTTTGACTGTGTATGAGGCTGATCAAGTGACGTCATTGTTTGTTTAGATTTGCGTGTACAGAACTTCCCACTTGTCGACGTCACATTCCAAGTTGCGTTCAGGGCTTGATATACTTTGTTGTGTGCAGTGTCACGCAAGGAAGATAGCAGATCTACAAGCTCATAACAGCCCGTTACGAGCGTTCAAACCTTGCCTAAACTCAAGTCTCCACCATATCTATCATATCTCAGTGTATTAAATGAATTAGAAGCAGGGTTATGCTGCGTTCACACTAGCTGCGACAAAAGCTACAAAATGACCAAACATAGTTGTCAACACTCTAACTGAGTTTGCTGTTGAAGTGTTGCTGAAGTTACACTGTATAAAGGAATATGGTAGATTAAACGGTTGAGGAATTGTGGCGAGAGAGAAGACACTTCACAGTTTAATTGGAGCGCTGAAAAAGGCCAGCGAAAGGTTGTTTTTTTTTCTTTGAAAATAGCAGATCTACAAGCTCACAACTTGTTGCATCGTGAGCTTGTAGATCTGCTATTTTCAAATAGCCGATGTATACAGGTTTAACATGTGTGGCCTATAATAGTCGCTTCTTTTGGGCTTGTTCTCCTAGACCTGGTTGCTTATATCTCTCACAAAATCTGGCAACACTGGTGATGGCCTCACACCTCAATGAGCGCGCCGTCCGAGTTGGCAAGCTGTGGCAGACGGAATAGGTTGAACAAAAGGTGATGCCCCGTCCCGTGACGTGACCAGATTGATTCCTCCCTCCATCATTAGAAAAATGTATTTAAATGTGATTCCGAACAAGAGAGACCTGTTTAACAAGAAGAATGAAAACACAGTGACCATTAATAGTGAGACCTTCAGTGGGATAGCAGAATGTTGAGTTTTTTCCCCACGTTTCCCGGTCTGCTGGGAAATGTGTACATTTCCCGGGAAATGTAGACCTTTACTGGACTGCTGGGAAATGTGAGGAATTTCCCACATTTTCCGTATTCGTATT
>NC_137609.1:26168777-26181277 GCF_963280865.1 Gymnoscopelus braueri | reverse complement strand
TCAAAGGTAAGGGCCAGTGGTGGACAGTCCTGCTACATTTTAAACATTTCTAGGATTCTAGGAAGGCACTCTTGGGACCCAAACGTACAAAAAATATATTATGAATTAAGGACTTGAGCCATATTTCAACGCAACGCGTTCTGAGCTTGCAGATCGGCTATTTTCAATATTTAGAACATTTCTGTCAATTTGATAAAATTCACTTCATAATTTGTACTTTTGAATACTTGAGTATTTACTTGAGTAGTTTATACTTTGTCCACCACTGGGTAAGGGCCATGGGGACATGGAGCTTGGAGCATAGACTGAGGCCGAAAAAGATGGAGGTGGAGAGATCTGTGTTTTATCATAAGGTGGAGGTAGATGTAGATTTTTATTTTTAAGATGGATTAATATTTTAGCGCATTGCTGCATTTTGTTTTGCCGTGAGTGGGGTAAGAATGGCTGTGATGCAGGTTGCAGAGGTGTTTAAAGGTGTTTGTGTATGCGTACGAGCGCCTGTGTGTGTGTGAGTGTGTCTCTGATTTAATTAGATGAATAATAATGAGGCCTAGATTAAATCCCCCAGATGTCTCAGCTGTAGTATCCCCCCACCCACCCACCCCGGCCTCCATTACTATGGCAACAGAATGACTTCCTCCTGCCAATTGGACTCTAACCAGAACAGCTATTATGGGCTGCTGGGAGGGGCCGAGTAGAGGGGGCCCGCTGGCCAATGACCTTCTCTCTCTCTCTTTCTCTCTCTCTCTCGCTCTCTCTCAGCGTTGCTCCAGAGGGCCACAGCGCCACTCTTTTCTTCCACGCTGTCTTGCGCTCCCAATATCACTCTGACCTCTCCCCACTCTTCCTCCCTTCTCCCCAACAGTGCCACCCTTGATCCAGCCGTTCGATATCCCCTCTACCTCGGTGGGGAAGCTCATGTACATCGCCTGCGTGGTGTCATCTGGGGACATGCCCATACGCATCACCTGGCACAAAGACGGCCAGCTCATCGTGCCGGGCTCCGCCTCCGGCGTCGGGATCGAGACCAAAGAGTTCATGAGCTCCCTGCAGATCTCCAAGGTGACGCTGAAGCACAATGGGAACTACACCTGCATCGCGAGCAATGCCGCGGCAACCGTCAGCTGGGAGAGGCAGTTGATTGTCACCGGTGAGGGAATGGAGGGGAGGTGGATGACATGGCGATGCAGTCGGATATAGAGACCAAGTTTAGCTTAGGTGCAGGGGGTACAATGAAAGCTAAGACTGAAGGGTGAAAGTGACAAATGTTCACAATCATATTTTATGGTTATTATATATGCTCATGCACACAGTATGAGTATGCCTATACTGTAGGTGGCATGTTCCAGTTAAGATGTACTTACAGACTGTACAACATGACAGTTAATACAAATTATCTGTAACATTGACAAAATCCCCCCTTGTCTTTTAATACATTTAGATCCATATTCAAATGTTTGATGCTGCGTGCCTTCTCTGGACACAGGGATATCCATCAATGGCTTTATATTGTGCCAGCGCTTGACATTTTTAAACCTAAAGACTTATACTAGCTACTTAACTTGGTTACAGCTAAAAGATCCTTACCTCATGATTATTTCTCTCCAGTGCCACCACGTTTTACAGTGCAGCCCAACAATCAGGATGGAATTTACGGCAAGGCCGGGGTCCTCAACTGCTCTGTGGAGGGATACCCACCCCCAAAGGTCATGTGGAAGCACGCCAAAGGTAAAATAAGCTATACAGCGTTTCAGTAACACAAACGGGCAACATGACATAAGGAAGAGATCACGAAGGTGCATTTTACCAATGGTCCAGACAGTGTGACAGTACCATGTAAAACTGTAGCGCTAAGGCCGCTGTGTATGTTTGTTTTTCTGGTCCCACAGGTGTGGGAAACCCTCAACAGTACCACCCGGTTCCTCTGACCGGCCGCATCCAAATCATGTCCAACGGCTCCCTGCTGATCCGCCACGTTCTGGAGGATGACCGGGGCTACTACCTCTGTCAGGCGTCCAACGGCGTGGGATCGGACATAAGCAAGAGCATGATCCTCACCGTCAAGAGTAAGTGTCAACTCATCTCCTGCACTGCTACCTCTGGAGCGCAACACATTCTCTCACAGGTTTCTCCGGCAAGAAAAAGCTGGGCTTTTGCTGGGGAAACAGCTTTGCACACACAGACACACACAGACACACAGACACACACACACACACACACACACACACACACACACACACACACACACACACACACACACACACACACACACACACACACACACACACACACACACACACACACTCTCTCTCTCCTGTATCTTTCACACTGCCGGGTATCTTCATCATTGATTGATTTGTTCCGGCAGCCTGTCCGCACACTCCAGAATGTTTGTTTTGTGGTCGGGGGGTTGCAAAGGGGGGTTTGATGAATTAGTGATGGAAACAAAACCACAGGAACCCCCCGGATCAATAATCTACGTCTGAACAGAAGAGGGAGGAGAGTGAGAGTGAGTCAAGTCGGGAGGAGTAATAGAAGAGGAGGGGAAAGCAAGAGCGGCCGACGGGGGCTTGAAGCGTGAAATGGAAATGGAGAGTGTGTGTGTGTGTGGGGGGGGGGGGGGGGGGGGGGCCTGAAATGTCTGTAATATATTCCCACTTTCTAATATAAAATTCCCTCCTCTCATTACTCCAAATCATATGATTCACCTCACTGAAATGTGTGTGTGTGTGTATGTGTGTGTGTGTGTGTGTGTGTGTGTGTGTGTGTGTGTGTGTGTGTGTGTGTGTGTGTGTGTGTGTGTGTGTGTGTGTGTGTGTGTGTGTGTGTGTGTGTTCTGTGCGTGCTCTTCCGCTCAGTTCCCGCCATGATCACCAGCCACCCCAACACCACCATGGCAAAGAAGGGCCAGACCAAAGAACTGAACTGCACGGCGAGGGGAGAGCAGCCCATCATCATCCGCTGGGAGAGGGGCGACACAGTCATCGACGCCGAGAGGAATCCCCGTTACTCCATCACCATCAACAAGAAGGGAGACGAAGTTATCTCCACTCTCAAGGTCAGCTCCAATCACTTACCTTGTTATCTAGTTTGCATTTTCACTTCCATTTGGACTCATTGATCCTTTAGTTAGATAGATGATGCTATTGTAATTTACATAGATCAAGGGTTCCCAAACTTTTCAGGCCGCGACCCCAAAATAATCCTATTTGAACTGGGGACCCCCCACCCTGACAAGCACTTGGAATTGTAGGCATTACTTTTAGTTTGACTCTTTTCCACAGATAAATATTGTGAAAATAGCCAAACTACAAGCTCACAATCCCTCGCACTGGGAGGTGTTGTGAGCTTGTAGATCAGCTATGTAGATCAACCATGTTTGCCTCTTTCGTACGTAATGTTTGACAATTTGGCCAATTTGGTATTAAAAAACATTGTTTTCACTTTAGAAATGTGTAGACACCCTGTATACACTTATACTGTATGTTGGTTTGTTTACTGCACGTTGAGTGAGAAAACAATGTTGCACATAAAGCTAAACATCTGGGTACCCCCCAAAATAATTTGGGGACCCCCAACCCCCAATTTGGGAACCACTGATTTAGATAATAGATGCTGAGTATGTTTACTAGATGCTACAGTAAGTGCAGTATGTTTACTAGATGCTAGGTATGTACATTACATGTTATTTAGAGAGATGTCTACTTATTAGTTATCCTAGTGTGACTGTGGTGGACAGACGATAGCAGGATTCTTGAATTAACAAGATCTAGTATTTTCCAGTGCGTTACAGAATCATACAGTCATGCTGCTCGCCATGCTGTGGTATAAACCGATGAAGTTGAAACTGTATATGCTACGCAGAATAAACTGCATACAGGGGAGAGCAGATTTGTATTGTCCAGACATTGGCTCTGAGTGTGTGTGAGGATGGCTGATTTATCCTGTGTGCATCGAGATGCACAGCAGGTGTATAGTCACACCTAGCTCTGAGTCTAATTAGTTTGGCTCAGGCCAGGTGTGACTTCAGCCATCACCCACCCTACACATTTGTAGCACATACTTAATTGCTTTAGGACAACTCATGAATTGAATGAAAATAGTTTTAATGAATAAAACAAATGAGCAATAGATTTAGCTATTTGATTTGGTGATGAATGGATCTGCCTTTAGGTACTCTGATGGAGCACTCTCCCAGGTATCTCCCCTACCAAATAGGGGCCTTCTGAATCCCCCCATACACACTGTACAGTACATACAATCAGGTCCAAAACAACAGGTGGTGGCTGAGGAGGTGGAAGGGCAGCATTAGAGGGATGTAAGAGAGTGGTGACAACAGCAGTCCAAAATGCTTGATCGATTTACGGAGACACATGATTTACGGAGTTTCATGTTTAAGTGATTCTGATGTGATGATCATATCGATATATGTCTTACCTTCTATTCTTCTGCAACTCTACTGCACTGCTAGTGTTTGCTGCTAACTTCTTGGAACTATATTCCACGATCAGGAAATCCTGTTAAGAAATTGGTTAATTGGAGTGAAAAATAAATTCCTTGATTTAAATGGGGTGCTCTATTAGTGAAGTGTGTATATGACTGGTTGAGGGTAGAAGAATGTTGCTGAAACCGACCTGTGGTCAGCTGCCAGTAACTGCAAACAGTTTCTTGACTGAACTTGCTCTGCACAATCTATGCACAATGCTCATTTGACCACTTATGGTAACTGACTGGATAAGAGCGTCTGCTAGTAAGTACATCAGTTATGAATTGGACAACATCAGCACACCAGACCAAAATATAGAAACCCTTGCCCCCTGACACAGATATAAATATAAACAAGTCAATGTGGTTTGCGTGCGTGCGCGCGTGTACACACTGTAGACTTCATACCAGATATTGACCATTGCCTGACTGTTGTGTTTGTATCCCCAGCTGAACCCAGCTGAACGTGGAGATTCTGTCTTCTTTTCATGCCATGCTATCAACTCCTATGGAGAGGGTCGAGGGCTCATCCAGCTCACTGTGCAAGGTATCTCTACAGCATACGCATGCATGCACGCACACACGCACTCACCCGCGCACACAAGTGCGCGCACACACAAGTGCGCGCACACACACACACACACACACACACACACACACACACACACACATGTTTGTACATTGATGTCGAAGATGATGTCAATTATTTACAAAACAGTGGATAATACGAACTACCTAACCTCTTTTATCTAATCTCCTACCTCTACACCTGGCACACACACACACACACACACACACACACACACACACACACACACACACACACACACACACACACACACACACACACACACACACACACACACACACACACACACACACACACACACACACACACACACACACACACACATACAGAACCCCCAGATCCCCCTGAGCTGGAGGTGCGAGAGGTGAAGGACAGGAGCATGAACCTGCGCTGGATCCAAAGGTTTGATGGCAACAGCATCATCACCAGCTACGATATCGAGTACAAGAACAAGTCAGGTAGGAATGAATTCTATGACAGCTTCACAAGGATTAAAACAAGAATAAGAATAAGAATGCTACAGGTTATGCTGCTCCAAGTTGCATGGCAATCCGTCCATTCGATATTTTGTATGCAAGTGGACATTTGGGCCTAAGAGATCCACTAGAAGAAAGGCCATGGGGTCACAAAATGTGTAGGGCGCATTCTCTGAGGAGCATGAAGTCACACAGCAAAATCCATGGCAATCCAGCTAGTAGTTTTTTAGATATATTGGGACCAAAGTCTTGGACAGACGGACAGACAGACGGACAGATATTGTCACCCTTAGAGCCTTGCCACTAGTGGGGCTAAAAATATATAAATGATTTTAATCATTTGTGTTCAGGTCACAAATTGCTTTCAGGTAGCTAATGTCTCCCCGTTATGTTGGACTGTTCAACAGACACCTGGGATCACATGTACACGACCAGGAACATATCGCCCACTAACAACCAGGCCAACATCGTAGAGCTCCACCCGGCCTGTGTTTACAGCATACGCATGTACTCCTTCAACAAGATCGGCCGCAGCCTGCCCAGCAAGGAGCTCACTATCAGCACGGAAGAAGCACGTGAGTAACTCGTGTTTGCTTCTGAAATCACTATTCTCGTCCGCCCGGCTCCCGCTTTCTTTTTCGTTTGTTTGTTTGTTTGCTTTTTGTTTTTTTGGGATGGACCAGCTCTATAAACATTGATAGTAACATGGTGTTTGTCATATTGTTGCTCTTACAGAACCAGATGGTCCCCCTATGGAGGTGATCCTAACGCCCATGACATCTCAGAGCATTCGGGTCACATGGAGGGTAAGCGCTGTTTTGCTATTTCCTTATAGCAAGAAAACATTAACTGACGGTGTTCTAACTTAGATATTTTTTACACCAAAATAATGTGTTTTATTGTGCGCCCCGCAGGCCCCTAAGAAGGAACTGCAGAATGGTGTGATCAGGGGCTATCAGATCGGCTACAGAGAGAATGGACCGGGAAGCAATGGCCAGTACAGCATTGTGGAAATGAAAGCTACCGGGGACAGTGAAGTATACACCCTGGACAACCTGAAGAAGTTTGCCCAGTACGGGGTTGTGGTCCAGGCCTTCAACAGAGCAGGGACTGGGCCTTCCAGCACAGAGATCAACGCCACCACACTGGAAGATGGTACGAGAGCCAGAGAAGACAAGGAGGAAGGATAGGAGACATGCAGTAGGGAGACAAAGAGTGGGGAGAGACATACAGGACAGGAGGGTGTTAGTGGAGGGTGGGAGTAAATGAGAGAACATGGAACCCAGGGCTGGGCTGGGACAAAAAATCAGGCCGGGAGTCATACACCCTTCCAGGCCACCCTACCCACATACTGCATGAACACTTATTAACGCGCCCGCACTCACACACATGCCTTGGGCGTGCACACACACATGACAGCCTGACAGTGCTTCAGACCATAACAATAGTCAATTTTGTCTAAGATGTTTCCTGTTAAAAAGAAACTAAAAAACATACCACACACTGTAGGCCTACAGTAGTAGTCACTACAACACTCACTTCTATATACTGTGTATGTCACAGGAGCAATCCATATGAATTCAACAGTTACAGCATTATTCCTATTCCACATGGGCTAAGTAATCATTATTCCATATATACCAACATTGGAACCAGAGGGCAGAAAGAGAGATATTACTGTAAAAACATTTGTGTTAATTTAACTCTCAGAGAGAGAAAAACGGTGGCACATTTTGTTGATTCTTCAAAAGGAATTGTGAGCAAGATGAGGAAACCATGAGTTACATGAGCTAGCATACACCACACACACACACACACACACACACACACACACACACACACACACACACACATACACACACACACACACACACACACACACACACACACACGCACGCACGCGCGCGCGCGCGCGCGTGCGCGCGCACAGCCGCACACACACACACACGCGCACACTCATGTAACACAAAATGGTTGAAATTAATTGCCCCCCCCACACCTTTTATTCTTCTACTTTAATTAGCACCCTCATTAGGCCGGTAGAGAGAGAGAGGAACAAGGTACCCCATTAATGTCTTAATGTCTGCTTGCTCTGCCTCCCCCTCTCTCTCTCCCTCTCTCCCTCTCTCCCCCTCTCTCTCTCCCTCTCTCCCTCTCTCCCTCTCTCTCTCTCTCTCTCTTTCTCTCTCTCTCTCTGCCTGTTTGCTTTCCTTCTCCACCTAACACCATTTCTCAGTATTTTTATGACGTGGCTCTTTAAGAGGCAAAGACGTCTACAAATTGGTCTGTGTTTTTGTCTGTCTGGTGTTCATCTCGCAAACTGCTTGACCCGAACTGCACCACATTTCTTGCACATGCTGCCATGTGTTGTATATATTTTTTAATATTTAACTTGATAAAGGAAGTGAGTGGGTGTCGGATCAGGACAATATGGAGTCACACGTCATAGATACGTCATAGACAATTGATGTCATGTACTGGCTACATGAATTCCAAAATCCATAGGAGCCACACCACAAACTGAAATCACCTGAATCACTCTTTTTAGATTCATGCATGAGCATGTTTAGAAACGTGCAGTTTAAGCCATTTATGTTTTTAATCACAGATGTGTGTTTGTGACACAGTCTGAGACAGTCTGCGACTTCCATAAGGAGTTGGGTCGGGTCAGATCGCGTAGCTTTCTGCGTGTTTATTTATTAATTTCTTTATTCTATTTATTAAGTGCTGCTATTTGTAGTCTTACTTACTGTGCGGTGGACAAACATTCCTGTCCGATGATAATGTAGTTAATGTAGTTGATTGATATTAGATGCCATAGATCCATCTTTTCCATCAAGTGAAAAAATATTTGCCTGTATTTTGTGTATTGAAATCGTAATGGAATGTACGTCTTTGTAGACGAGATCTACTTGGAGCTCTGGCAATTGAATGTGGAAAATGTGTGATTTCGCAGAAAGGCTTAGCGACCTCTCTATTATGCCACAGAACTATACATTTTATAGGTACTACAGACCTATACATTGTGTAGGTCTGTGGCATGTGTGCTGGTACCCTACTGCATCTCCTCCTCCTCTTCCTCTCTCATTCTGTCTATCCCCTGGTGTTCAGAAGACACTCAGGAGTTAACAAAGGGTCCGGTCAGAGATTACTATGTTTAATGTTTTCAACATGGCAGTACATGTTTGCAACAACGAATGGCCATTGCGTCATTGCAATGATCAGTGTTATTTATCACTGACAATATTATCAATTTTAGTGAAAGTAACCCCAGTAACAGTGCATATGTTTTTTTATTAACTATAGGCTCAAACATCACAAAACTCTAATGCAAACCTACACTGTAAAATCTGAGGATCTTACTGTGTAACTATGAAATGTTTGACATGTAGTATCCTGCGGTCTCTCCAGTGCCCAGCGAACCCCCCCAGAACGTGCGCGCCATCTCGGTGACATCGGACGAGGCGGTGATCACGTGGGCTGAGCCTCCGCGGCTGACGCTGCACGGCGTGCTGAAAGGCTACCGCGTGGTGTTCTGGTCCCTCTTCCCTGATGGAGGTGGGTGCTGTGGGGTCCAGGCCCACGGGCCCATGCAGAGTAATTATCATCTCTCTCATTCTAACTAGACTAAACCCATCTACCCATCCTCTGTCTATGTATGCACAAACACTGTGTGTGTGTGTGTGTGTGTGTGTGTGTGTGTGTGTGTGTGTGTGTGTGTGTGTGTGTGTGTGTGTGTGTGCGCGTGCGCGTGCGCGTTTGTATGCGTGTGTATGCATGTCTAATCCCTGTTCAGTAACACTCTTTTGTTCCAACAGTATACCTGTCTGTGTTCCTACCATATATATATATATATATATATATATATATATATATATATATATACACCCTTACCCTTCTTTCTTACTATACTGTAGCACTGTCAATACTGATGATGAGTGAGAATGTTGTCCATGTTGTGGACAACATGCAGTGGACAGAAAAACGGTCTGCACTCTGTGACTCTTGTTCCTCCGTACCCTCATCAGAATGGGGGGAGATGCAGAACATCACCACCACCCGTGAACAGGTGGAGCTGCGCAGCCTGGAGAAGTTCACCAACTACAGTGTCCAGGTGCTGGCCTACACCCAGGCAGGCGACGGAGTCCGCAGCAATGTCCTCTATATACAGACCCGTGAGGACCGTGAGTATTCTCTCTCTTTCTCACACACACACACACACACACACACACACACACACACACACACACACACACACACACACACACACACACACACACACACACACACACACACTCAAACACGCTAAAAATATATATTTCTATCATTCACTCACCCCACGATGTGTTTTTTTTGTTTGGCCTCTGCTTCCTTCAAAAGTATTTTCTTAATTTTTGGGCGGTGAAACCGCCCCTATAAGTGAGGTTTGGATATTTGTACAACAAATCCTGCGCTGTGATTGGCCAAAAATGTACCCCGCCTAACCCTGCACCGTGATTGGCCAATCACAGTCTATTCAGGACTGTGATTGGCCAGTGTCACATGACACATGTGCATAGTCCTATATAAGAAACCATAACTTAAAAAAAACAATAAATTAGTTTGTTTAAAGTTATGGTTTCTTCCATCATAAAGAGTGTTTCAATAAATGTATTTATTTTTTGTACATGATTGGTTGACTCCATTCAGTATTGTGATTAGCTAGCAAGACACCGCCCACTTCACACAGGGTGTGATTTTTTGATTCTTGATTCACATTCACATTCCTTTACGAATGTTACATAAACAAAAATTCTCCTTGTTTTCAACACATCATGGGGAGAGTGAGTAAACAATCAAAATAAAGTATTGTTTGGGTGAACTAACCCTTTAAATAATTTTTTTATGTTCACAAAAGCAACAGACATACGTAAATAAACAGCAACACAACACTACATATTTAGAGTGATGACATCATCACGGAATTTACAGATGACACAACAAGCTTTTACTGCACTGCACACTACAGTATGTGAAGGATAGAGCTGGCAACATCTGTTTCATATATGGCAGCTGCCAATAATAGCCGACTGACTGTATATACAGTACAGTAAGTTTACACACACAATGATGAACACACACACACACACACACACACACACACACACACACACACACACACACACACATATATATATATATATATATATATATATATATATATATATATATATATATATATGTATATGTATATATATATATATATATATATATATATATATATATATATATATATATATATATATATATATATATATATATATATATATATATATATATATACCCACAAGTATACCCACACTGAACAAAACACTCAGCTCAAAAGGATGCAGACATTAAGCACTCAATTTCTTTAATGTATCCCAGTTCAGAAAATTAATAATGAACTCATCCGGAAATAAGAAACACACACACACACACACACACACACACACACACACACACACACACACACACACACACACACACACACACACACACACACACACTGCGTTTATCAGATGTGCTACACAAGGGAAGTGAGGCTAGCAAGAGCGGAGAGATGGAGGGGGTAACAAAGAGAGGGTGTTGGTGGGTTGTATCTCAAGCCCATGACTAAAGCTCATTTGTGTTGGGAAGCTCCATTAGCAGTGGTAATGAGAATTAAGAGGCTTTGGGTGCACGGCTCAGGGCTGAGGCAGGCCTGGAGACACACAGAGAGAGAGAGAGACACACGTGAGGAGACAAGAGGAGGCATAGAGCATCCAGGAGCCAGCCGTCAGCCCAGCCCTGCAGCCACTGGCACAGGGATTAACTCCTCTCGGATTAAGCGAGAATTAATTTTGTGCT
This sequence comes from Gymnoscopelus braueri, assembly GCF_963280865.1. NCBI lineage: Eukaryota > Metazoa > Chordata > Actinopteri > Myctophiformes > Myctophidae > Gymnoscopelus > Gymnoscopelus braueri. The sequence goes on along the minus strand of NC_137609.1, from coordinate 26,169,859 downwards.
TACACCATTGGAGGCGGGATTACAGCCTGATCCGTGTCTCATTCGCTCCCTTTAAAAGAGAAGGAGGGAGGGGCTCAGAGGGCGACAGGGGTGAAGAGAGAGAGCGAGAGATAGAGACAGAGAGAGAGAGAGAGAGAGAGAGAGAGAGAGAGAGAGAGAGAGAGAGAGAGAGAGAGAGAGAGAGAGAGAGAGAGAGAGAGAGAGAGAGAGAGAGAGAGAGAGAGAACAGAACAATCCTTATTCAATTTCTCATAATGATTCTTCTAATTTGATGTATTTTATATTTCTATTGCTATGCAATATTTGATCATATGCCCTATTTAAAAAATAAAAATAAAAAAGTGTTTACATGTGAAGGACTTTTAATTGCATTTGTGTACGAAAATGTGCTACTGAATATACCTTAAATTGATGATGATGATAAATGATAGATATGGTAGATACATGGATTGATTGAGAGCGAGAATAGCGAGAAAGTGGTATATTTGGGCACAAAAATGTATCAAATTTAAAACAAAAGAACACAGACATAATAGTGAGAGATGTTTAAGTGACATACCTAAAACCTCTGCTATGTTACTGTGTTTTACTAGCCTGTTTCTTTGACCTCCTCTCTGCTCTTTGACATAAACTACAGGACAGTACAGTATGTGTTGATGCTGTGGACAGTAGTTGGGTCTGTTCAGTCATAAACTACAGGACAGTACAGTGTGTGTGTATGCTGTGGACAGTAGTTGGGTCTGTTCAGACATAAACTACAGGACAGTACAGTATGTGTGTATGTTGTGTACAGTAGTTGGGTCTGTTCAGACATAAACTACAGGACAGTACAGTATGTGTGTATGTTGTGTAGGCCTACAGTAGTTGGGTCTGTTCAGACATAAACTACAGGACAGTACAGTATGTTCTGGACCCAACTCCAACTACTGTTCAGTGTACAGTAGTTGGGTCTGTTGTTCAGTCAACAGATTTGTGATGTCTTTCCTCCCCCGTCACGCTCACCCCGCTGACCGTCGACCAGACTGTGTGTCTGTCTGGAGGCCCGGGCAGATTTTGGGCACCAGATGGGGCTTAACTCCCCC
>NC_137609.1:26126277-26161277 GCF_963280865.1 Gymnoscopelus braueri | reverse complement strand
TTTATGTTTGTGTGTGAAATAGGGTAAATACAAATACAAATAAAAAGAACAAGTTGGAGCTGCTTATAGTGCTGTATTGCCCTCTGGTGTTGAGAGGTGTAGCTGCAGCGAAAATGCCACTAAAGCCTTGGATGTTTTGGGACATCTGGATTTTAGTTAGGTTTGATTTAGCTTTTAAAGGGTCATGCAACAAAATATGCATCTATACTATCTATCTATACTTTGTCAGACAACCCTGTTGACAATTAGTGACACTTTCTTCTGTTGAAAATACATTATTTTTGTCAAGCGAAAGGGCAGTGTAACAATTGTAAATGAGCCTAGATTCTGTGTGTCTGAATGTCACACAGAATCTGTGTCTGTGTTTAACTTTGAGTTGTGTTGTGTGTTGTACATGCAGGTTTTGTGCTGCAGTATTCTGTGGACAACACAGAGGAATGGAGAGATGTGTTCATCAGCTCTACTGAGCGTTCCTTCCGGTTGGACAACCTGCGCTGTGGCACCTGGTACAAGGTCAAACTGGCTGCGAAGAACAGTGTAGGCTCTGGGCGTATCAGTGAGATCATCGAAGCCAAGACCCATGGAAGAGGTGAGGGAAAGGGAAACACAGTAAATACTGTATGTGTGTGTGTGTGTGTGTGTGTGTGTGTGTGTGTGTGTGTGTGTGTGTGTGTGTGTGTGTGTGTGTGTGTGTGTGTGTGTGTGTGTGTGTGTGTGGGGGTGTGTGTGTGTGTGTGTGTGTGTGTGTGTGTGTGTGTGTGTGTGAGTGTGTGAGTGTGTGAGTGAGTGAGTGAGTGAGTGAGTGAGTGAGCTTATGGGAACATAACATGATACAACACTGTATACGTTTAAATATTGCTTTGCCATCTCAGAGGCCTCAGATTCTATCATGTAACTTGTGTGTACACTTTCTTAAAATGAGTATAGATTCAAGAAAGAAACCGAATACACAGGGCCTTGCATTGTTACCACAGAGTAGAAATGAACAGAGGGACAAATTACACACCTACATACAATGTGGCACCATTTCGGATGTGTATCCTGTAATCAGCAGCTGCCATACATACATCATTAGAAATACATTGTAAATTTGGAACCATGTCCATTTGGGAACAAATGGGCATTTCCCCTGTCCCCCTGTTATGCAATACTCGTTGTACCCGTTGTCAGAGTACTTAGTGCAGTACCTATTATCATAGTACTTGGAGGCCAGTCTATGATGACAGCACCATGACATTATATTGATGACATCAGGGATCTCCATATACAGTATAGGCATAAAAGGGAAACAGACAGAGACACTTCTACGGGTCCTTGGTGATACACAGGGCAAGTTTGGTTGTCAATAGGTTGGACGGACCTCAAGATAAACGGGGTACACACAGACAGACACACACACACACACACACACACACACACACACACACACACACACACACACACACACACACACACACACACACACACACACGCGCACACACACACACACACACACACACAAACACACACACACACACACACACACACACACACACACACACACACACACACACACACACACACACACACACACACACACACACACACACACACACACACACGCGCGCATGCGAGGCAGGAACCATCACAAAAAAAGTACCACATCGCGCATAACCAATATGGAAGTCTCTTTAGGCTTGAATTACTTGGGTATTAAAAAGTCTTAATTCTTCCATTTTACAGTGAGTGTTGATAGCAGAAATGATAACATATTTAACTGCCTTAATCCTGCCTCTCCCAAGCTTTATCTTAGAGTGGCCCACTAACAGACAAAGCACATTAAAATTCTAAACCTAAACATTCATTGAGGCCATTGAATGGGACTGTTTGAGCTATTTTGCTAGTCAGCACTTGAAGTAAATGAATTCCCAAAAGAAAAGTTGCACAAGGTCGATATGACACCCAGTGACAGCAAGCCATCGTTTCTACCCAGAACTATCTTCAATGAATACTGCAAAAAGCACATGCTGTGCCAGCCTATTGCTGGAGAGTTGGTAGTTGACGGTTTTCAGCTTAGACAGCTTATAGAGGAAAGTTTGGAGTATTCATTTAATTCAATTAAACTCCAGACTTGTCTGTGCAGATAAAACATAAGATTCCTAAGCTTGCATAGATATCACTGAAATTATTAATTTGTTTACTGTGTTCTCCTTTCCTACCAACAGAGCCAGTGTTCCAGAAGGACCAACCACTTCTTACCCACATCAACTCAACGCATGCAGGGCTCAACCTGCAGGGCTGGACCAGTGGCGGCTGCCCCATTACTGCCCTAATGCTGGACTTTAGGCCCAAGGGTACCTGGACCTGGCAGAGCCTGAAGGCCAACTCCACCACTCAGCTGTTCCTCAGTGAGCTGCGTGAAGCCACCTGGTACGAGCTCAAGATGAAGGCCTGCAACAGCGCTGGCTGTGGGAACCAAACGTCCCAGTTTGCCACCACTGACTATGATGGCAGTAAGTGTCTCTTACTTTCTCCTTCACTGTGTGAGCTCTGTTTAACTACTTAAACCCCATATGGTCGACCGGAGTCCTACAGGGCTCTATCCTAGTGTCTTTTCAGTTTTCTGTTATTGTGAAAATAGCCGATTGCTGTCGATCTGCTATTCTAAGCGAAAGCTTAAAAATAAGGATGATGGGGTTTAAGTGGTTAAGGTGCTATATAAATAATATTTTATTTATTATTATTTACTTTCTTTGTCAAGTGTCATCTCTGAAGGGACACCTTTTTCTCCAGCACATACTGTTCCACAGTATACTGTATACTTACTCCACACCAAAGAACGTGTAAAAATATGTCTATTTGAGTACATTTTTACATTCTTAGAGTTAAATTTACTATAAAAAAAAGAAGAAAAAACCCTGATGTCTGGCCTCTCGATCTGTCTGTCTGTCTGTCTGCCTCTCTCTCTCTCTCTCTCTCTCTCTCTCTCTCTCTCTCTCTCTCTATTCCCATGCTCACTCTGTAGGCACCATCCCTCCTATTAAGTCGGCCCGTGGAGAGGGGGACGACGTGAAAAAGTTGTTCTCCATCGGCTCACCGGTCATCTTGGTCACCCTGGGCGTGGCCTTGCTCTTCATCATTCGCAGGAAGCGTAAGGAGAAAAGGCTCAAACGACTCAGAGGTGAGAGATGGAGAAAATGAAACCAGCACTCACACCCACAGAGAGGGACAGAGAGTTTATTACTGTATGAGGGATGAACCAAACAAGTTGTGACAGGCTGGAAATGATTAGCTTCACACTCCGCTGTAATCTAATTAAGATATTTGTTTCTGCAGATGCTAAGAGCCTTGCGGAGATGCTTATCAGGTAAGACCTAAATTCTAAATTCTGAATTCTGGATATGGTTTGAGCTGTCATGGCTAAGGCTTTCATGTCTTTGCTGAAAATGGATAGACATTTGTTTGCCTTATGAGTCTAAATTAATTTAAGCTGAGCTTAATTGATAAGAGTGTACAAAGTAAGTGCAACTAATAGCACTTATGTGTGCGTGCGCAGTAAGAACAACCGCAGTATGGACACTCCAGTGAAGGGACCACCTCAAGGCCCGAGGCTCCATATTGACATCCCACGCGTCCAGCTGCTTATTGAGGACAAGGAAGGCATCAAACAGATAGGTATGTGACTACATCTTGCTCACTCAACAGTCAACATAATGCTCTTTTTAAATAAAAAATGTCCAAAGCACATTATAAATATTTCTCTTGTCTCATATAGGGGAGGACAAGGCAGCTGTGCCAGTGACAGACACTGAGTTCAGCCAATCAGTGAATCCCCAGAACTTCTGCACCGGCGTGTCTTTGCACCACCAAGCCCTCATCCAGAATTCCGGGCCTTTGATTGACATGTCAGACATCCGCCCAGGCACTAGTACGTTTTTATTGGATTTTTTAATGCATATTAACATAGTGCAAGTATTCATATGTTGTGATTACAATCAAAGTTACTATTCAATGACTGTTCTGTATGTTCCTCTCAAGACCCTGTTTCCAGGAAGAGTATCAAATCGGTTCACAGCTCCAGGAACCGGTATTCCAGCCAGTGGACTCTGAGCCGGCCAGGTCAGAGCCAGTCAACAGTTTCAGCACGAACTTTGACCTCAGACTGGCGCACCATGGGCTCTCATGGCATCACTGCCACGGAGAGTGACAGCTACAGTGCTAGCCTCTCCCAAGACACAGGTGAGTGGAGCCCATAGAGTTAAAAATAATAGAGAGGGCGCCACCGGATATCCCCTCTCATCCACTTGCATTGAATTGCTCACCCAGCGCATGGGCCGAAATCATCCCTTCTTCCGGGTTGGAAATGTGATGGGCGAGGCCTATTTGGGTCTTCTGCGTGTCACTTCTGTGACGCGTTTTGCGTCACAGAGGTGCGCAGCCCCGTGCGCAAGCTCGTGAGTCGAGCCCATTGGTCGAAACCGTTTTAGCTCATTTATGTACAGTGGCCCCAGCTGCAGTACCTATGAATGGCCAGCATGTCCAATGCGCTTCAATGCAACCACTGGGTTCTGGGGGCTTGGTGGAGCCCAACATGTGTCGCTATGCCCAAATATGGAGTGTGTTGTCTAACCTCAATGTGTCTTCATGGCATCAGGCGCAAACAAATCAGTCAGCTCCATATATTGGCACAAAAGGGGGCATGCCCACATATGGGCATATACTGATGACATTAGCGATCTCCATATATGGGCATAAAAGGGACAAGGACTGACAGATCCGGTTGTCCAGAGCCACAGATCCGACTGCTATGCCCATATATGGTCATATGCATATATGGGACCGACCGACTTCAAACTCTGCGTGCGCAGCGGCAAGGACTTGAGGGAGTGCGATGCCCACCGTCGAGTAGTTCGGAAATCCAGTTGTACAGAACCGCCGATCTAACCAATATGTCCATATATGGGCATTCCAGTATAGGCATATACTGATGACATCAGGGATCTCCATATATGGGCATAAAAGGGACAAGGACTGACAGATACAGAGATCTATATGGGCATAAAAGGGACACAGGTAGACGGGGTGAACGGGTACTCTGACAATTCCCCGACACTATGACTCAGACATATTGGTTGGATCTGTGGTGCGACGTAGAAAAAAAGAAGAAACTATTAATTGGCTGTTTATCAGATGTTGGTACAGTATACTGAAGGTCAAATTTGAGTTACAATACATTATATCACCTCTTAGTTCTAATTAAAAGCCAAGCTGCAGCATTTTCAACTAGCTGCATGTAGATAGATAAATACCTTTATTGATCCTGTGGGGCAAATTCAGGTAAGATACCTTCGAGTATAATAAAAAACACCATACATTTTAATAAAGAGTATACAAATGTATACGCCCTGTACAATCATCCTGCCTGATGCAGAACAAGAAAGTACTGTCCAGACACAGAAGCTACACCCCTGCAAAAGTAAACTACTCAAGCAAGCGGTTAATTATGTGCGCCCTCCTGGGTGCTGAACCCGAATTAAAAAAGAATGCCCATGAAGACAAAGCCACATACATTTGCATGCCTATGGGAGCGTGCCCCACCAATGAATGCACAGGTTGTTCGCGTTCACGTCAAACTGTTTTCATGAAGAATGTCTGTGCATTTTGTTCTCCAGATAAGGGACGCAACAGCATGGTGTCCACAGAGAGCGCTTCGTCCACGTATGAGGAGCTGGCGAGGGCATATGAGCACGCCAAGTTGGAGGAACACCTGCAGCACGCCAAGTTCACTATCACAGAGTGCTTCATCTCCGACAGCTCGTCTGACCAGATGACCACGGGCACCAATGACCCCGCAGACAGCATGACCTCCCTCAGCACGCCCTCCGAACCAGGCATCTGCCGCTTCACTGCCTCGCCACCCAAACCCCAGGACTATGACCGTGGTAAAAATGTGGCTGTGCCCATTCCCCACCGCGCCAACAAAAGTATGTATAGAGGAAAAGGATCCTGGCACATATTTTTGTCTCCGCCAGGCCGAAAGGCATGGCGAGAGAGTATGTTTTGAATTTGCACCCTGTCCGTCCGTCCGTCCATGTGTCCGTCCGTCCGTGTGTCCTGTCCGTCCGTTAGCAGCTAATCTCCGGCACTGTTGGCCAAGTCGCTGCGAAACTGTGCACACACACTCCCTGGATGCCAATTCAGAACATCTGCCCAAAGATTTTCACATGGGCCTGTTATAGCGCCACCAGGAGACCGATTTGTGTTACTACTTACTCCTACAGATTTTATCCAAACATCATGCAAATCTGTACACAGTATCTCTATAGTCATTTGATCAACACGGATCTGTCCGATTTCCCATATTCCATCCTCATTGGCTAAGGTTGGCTTCCAAGTGTGCAGGATTGGTCCGTTTTGAACAAAATGCCTCAAATCATGAACGCAGCTTGCGATTTCCGTGAAATTTCACACACACACATTCCCACTAGGCCGAGGAAGAAATGCCACCCTTTTCACATTGGCCTGTTATAGCGCCACCAGCAGGTCTAATTTAGCAAAACACATTTTCGGAACAAAATGTCTCAAATCATGAATGCAGTGTCCGATTGCTGTGGAAGGCCTAAGAATAAATGGCACCCTTTTCACATTGGCCTATTATAGCGCCACCAGGAGGCCACAATAACGTACCTCACCTGGCCGAGACCTGTGCTCCGAGGAGCACTTTATCTAGTTAAGCCTGATTTATACTTTGTTGTACGGACGTGATATAAATCAGGGTTTAGGCAGATAAAACAACGCAAACAATCTGTTAGATAACTTGTCCCTACAACTCTGCTTTCCTCCTCAGGTGAATTCTGCAACCTACCCCTTTACATGAAGACGGACCCATTTTTCCGCAAACAAGGGGACATGCATGACCCATGCCCAGTTGTGCCACCGCGGGAAGCCTCGATCCGTAGCCTGGCACAACGGGCATACCACACCCAGGGCCGTCATATGACTCTGGACCCGGCCAAGCAGCAGGCCCTGACGCTGGGTCACTCTGGGCTGGGCAGCCTGGGCATGAGCTCAGGCACTGCCACCCTTCCCCAGAGGACTCTCACCATGCCCGGTTCCAACACTGCGGCAACTGCCTCTACTTCCAGCACTAGCAGTAACCCAACCAACAGTAACAAGGTGGGGGGTTCCAGAGACTCGCTGCTGGAGAACAGCTCCTCTGCTCTGGGGAGACTGCAGAAACAGAGTGTGGGGGCGTACTCCAAGTCATACACATTGGTGTAGCGCGTTGTCTTGCACAGACTTGGACTGCTGTCACACTCCTCAGCCAGTCCCACACCAGTACCCTTCAGCCTGGGCCAAAAAGGTCATGCAAGCATCTTCCTTTAGACCCAACTAATGGCTAACTGCCCAGTATCCTGTCTAGTTTTCCCCTGGAAAGGTCTTTTCCCTGACAGAGACCCAGCTAATCTTCCTGATTCATACTCACCTGGAACGGAGTGAAAACTACTAACCTCGACTAACAGTTCCAGCCCAGTGATGCTCAGCTCCGCTCCTTTGGAAGGTACATATGGATGTTAACAAGGGGTTACTCTATGGTTCATTGAATATATTGACTATTACGGGGGAGCTAAAAGCTCTGTACATGATGATGAAGTATATGATAGCCAGTATAAAGCTCGGTGGCCACTCTCTCTCTCTCTCTCTCTCTCTTACACACACACACACACACACACGCACACGCACACGCACACACACACACACACACACACACACACACACACACACACACAAACACACGCACACGCACACGCACACACACACACACACACACACACACACACACACACACACACACACACACACATACACACACACACACATACTGTCCTTTATAGTTTGAGCATTAGTTCTTGCAGGACAATTAAGTTCCCTATTTGCATTTTCACCCTATACATATTTCTTAATGTCCAGACTAACCCTATCGGCTGATTTATTGGAAAGTTTTTTTTAAAAGAGGTTCATGTTCATCTCTATGGAACTTTAAGCTAAAAAAGTCTTTGCATACATCTCTCTTCTCCCCGACTCAACTTTTCAACTAAATCACGACAACCCAAATGGCCCAGCTATGATTTCTCGCAATACAAATAGAGAATATTTGGTACAGTATTATAAAGATTTTACATATATATTTCTATGTAAGTATATTATTGACATTTACGTGAAATTATGGCAAAGTATAAATAGTATGTACTACAAAAGAGTAGTAGTATATACAAAAATTTTAATGTAAATGTTGAATTTAAGAACGAGACAATCGCTCAATCATGTAAAGAGCAATTGGAAAGAGGCTGGACTAAAGAAGGAGTTTAATGTCGTATATACAGGTAGTATATACAGGGAATGTTCTGTATGTTACTGTGTGCAGATAGTTAATTCCCATCTCAAAGCCCCTTTCTGAGATGGGTAAAGCAAAATTGGTGACTTGTGACTAATTTACTTCAGCATAAAGCCGTGTTGCTCGCCAAAAATAACTGATTGATAAAATAATTGGGCAAAAAATCATTTCCTTATCAAGCCCTTTCATCTGAAACGGCAGATGGACAGATGAGAACCCAAATGGCTTCAAGTAAGCAGCTCAAACAGTTCACTAGCCCGTTAATGAGCATAGTGCCGCCTCCTGCCCACATGTGATTGTGGATAAAATGATGACAATAAGATTATATGGCTTTCAATTTGATTGATTCAATATTTTATTAGACAGAAAATGCAGAAACAGCACGAGTACAGTCATACACTTGGTCTAAAAGGATTTACACAAAAAAGTCCTAGTGGACTTGTTTCAATTGAGGTCCTACATATTGTCCTATATATAATTCATATTAGTTATCCATGTGACTCTCCTCATGAAGATGTACCATCTTTAGTAAGGTTTTCAGTGATTATATTTAGAAACCAAATAATTTTCACTGAGCACGGGTGTATCCAGGTTGCACTATACAGTACACAGTAAATTATTCAACGTTCAGTGTTCCAAAATTAACACTGAGGATTCTACTGTGTACTGCCTGTCTCTCTGAGCAAACAAATTGACCTGCCGGCCAATGGCCTTTTGTCTATGGGTCACATTTACCTGTGCCAGTCTACATCCCCTAATGAATGAAACAGAATCAAGTTACAAAATGCAGGGTCACAAGATCTCTGTCCACAGCAATGGTGGTTGACAGAGACAGACGGTTGCACACAGTCATAGATACAGCAACACACTCTACCAGCCTCTCCGTCCTTGTAACACTCAGCCTACCCTTTGCTCTTATAAATACACAGACAACCAGCTGAAAGAGTCCTAATCATGTGAATGAAGGAATAATCTATACGGATGGTCAGAGCTATTTGTCAGGGAGTTCAGTTTAATAATTATATAATGTGCACTCAATTAATATCTGTTGCTGCCCTGTCTAAAGTACTGTTTATGTCCCAATTTCTCCATCATCATGCCCCTCCATTTTGCGCTAATGTACATTATCACAAATACCAATTGGAATGTCTTTTTAAGCATCTCCATTATAGTGTTTTGTGGTTTGTTTTTATTTATTTATTCATTTGCTTGTCCATCTGTTTGTTTATTTATTTATTTATTTATTGGGTGGGGATGTATTTGTTAATCTGTTCATTTTGGTTTAGAATACTTGTTTCATTTGTATAGACTTTTTAAATATTTTGGTTTCAGAGGCCAAACAGTACTGAGGCATCTGGCCTGTGGCTGCGGTCAGTTAAGCCGTGTGAAATCAGGGACTCGTAGCTCTTTCGGTCACACAAACTAATATTGTGTATATATACTGGACTGGGACAGGTATATACCTGAAGCTTCCAAATCTCCCGTCCTTCTCTTTCTATTCAAATTAATTAAAGTAAAAAAGTCACTACCTTATACATACTGGACCCATCATCTCCACCTTTGTCAGTGCTATTTATAGACTAACTCTTGTACATAAAACACAGTTTTGTATGAAGAGCTATTTTCATCAGAGTAATCCAGGGCACACATCAGGGTTGAATGCCCCGATTTCAAAATCAAAATAGTATCAATAAAACGCTAAAAAGAATATTTTACTTCTGAAATGGGCAAAAAGCATTTTCTCTCCCTTTATGTTTTTGATACTAATTTGTTGAATTTTTATTCTTTTCTAAGGTCTTTTGATGTTGTCATTTGTCCTATTTACTTTTTTTATTTATTATTTTGTATTTTGTTCATCCTCAACAAAGTCATTGCATGCTTGCTAAAAGGGAAAATTGAAGGAAGACATGTATGAAAAATAAAAATATCTTTAAAAAAAGGAAAAAAAGAAAGGAAAAAAAAAAGAAATGTGGAGGGGATTCCAAACATTTGTTTGAGTTGCTTGTGTTCAAAAAGAACATTTTATATTAAAAGGAACAAAAACACAAAAAGAACATTCTAACACCTTGTGCAATAAAGCTATCTTTCATACGCCATGGCTTTTGTCATTCTTGACAGATTCAAACAGTATCTGAACATGTTCCCATTTCCATTTCAAGTATTTATAGATATTCAGTCAAAGAGGATAAAGGGAGTACCTCAACAAGTTGCTATTTTAAGACCTCATGTCAACATTTTATTATCACAATTGCAATGTCTTCTATGTTTAACCATGATGTATACTTTCTCAATCTACTGTGTCGCGCACTGACAATGTTTGAAGCTCAGCAATTGTTGGCTGCAACACAGCACACATATGAGGAGCAAGACATAAATACTGTTTCTTGTCAGGAGGATGCAGTCTTTCCCAAGATCAAGATGGGCAGTATTTTAAATATATGTATTTGAAATACCTTTTGTATTTTGTAATTTGTATTTGGCAGGGATGGGGAAAGAAATATGTAATTTGTATCAAGATACTTTCAGATCTTGTATTTTCTGTATTTAAAATACATAAAATTCATACTTTATTTTGTAATTTTATTGTCAAATGGACACATTTTAAACATTTACACAGGTTTATAGAGTGGAATAAATACATAAATAAATATAACACAAAGTGAGATGTCACTTCTACTCGCCTCTGATTGGCATAACCCATAAATGAGCAGACAAGGCTAATATTTGATTATTTGTGATGCTACGTATGTGTCCAGTTGTCAGTATCCTCCTGGTCAGTGTCCTGGTCAATATCCTGGTCAGTATCCTGGTCAATTTCCTGGTCAGTATCCTGGTGTCGGTATCCTGGTCAGTATCCTGGTCAATATCCTGGTGTCAGTATCCTGGTGTTGGTGTCTTGGTCAGTATTCTGGTCAATATCCTGGTCAGTGTCCTGGTGTCAGTATGGGTGCGTCCACACACACGCGACAAGTTGAGCGAGCCGGTCGCAAGCCCATGTAGCACTTCCGGCCATTTCCGACGGATCTTCCGGGGCTTTGAGCAGCTTGTGGGCAGTGTCAACAAAGTGCTGTTTTTCGGGATGTGTAGTTCTTTGACTAGTGCTATTTGTACAAGTGAGGACAGAGGAATGCAGTGCACAGACTGCACACTAACATGAAAACATAATGCATGTGCAATATAAAATATTAATATTATCCATATTATCCAGCAATATTAAAACATTAGTGCACCTTGACAAAATGAAAACACCATTACATTATTATGAATAGCATTAACCACATGAACCCCAGGAACATAAGCCAAAAATAGCTGATCTACAAGCTCACAACGCGTTGCAGCGCGACGCATTGTGAGCTTGTAGGACCTTATCCTGGTCAGTTTCCTGGTGTCTGTGGAGGCAGCTCTGTGTAGGATTGTGCATTCAGTCTCATGCCATGGTTCTTGTCTAGCTTCACTAGACAAGGTCACTCTGGCACCTGACTCTGGCCTGCACTCTCACACACAGAGGTAAACATTTTGGCTGCCTGCTCCAAACACCATCAAAAACACAAATTCGGACATATTCATTAATTTAACATTTGGAAATAAATCTATGAATTGACTAATCATTGCAGTTTTTATAAAATGTATTTTCAGAATACAAAATACAAATACATTTCTTAGACCAGTATATTGCATTTGTATTGTGACCCAGTGTTCTGACCCTAGGGTCATATGTGTATCTTCCTGTGTGGTGTTGCCCTCTGCGTGTCTTTCCTCCCTCATTGGTATAGTGATGAGTGGCGGATTGACTACCAGCTGGTGTGAGTGGTGTATGAATGTGAGTGGTTGACTTTTAGGTGGAACCAGGATGGGGATTGGCTCCTGTGTTGGTGGACTCTACTACTGTCTAAAACTGTCCATCTCCAGATGGATCCACAGAGGTCTTCCTCCTGACCAGCCTCCAACCACACCAGTCTTCTGTGTTTACCAGTGTTTAGTGTACAGACTTGGTAGTGTAGGGGTGGGTGGCCTTTCTTATTTTGTTATCAGTTTGTTCCCTGTTTTTCTAGTTTATATTAGGTCAGATACCTGTATTTTTCTGTTTGGTAAAGGTAAGCATAGGCTTTTGATGAGGATTTTATGTCCAGGGGGCCACCAAAAGGTATTTTACCCATGTTGCAAACTACAATAAATCACTGTCTTTTGGATTTTAAACTGGTTTTGGCTGGCTGTGTGTGGAGACATTTTTGTGTTACACCTGGTAACCCCTAGGCCGGGTTGTAACACCCAGTATTTGAGTATAGAGTTGAATTGCCTGGCACCAGCATCTGAAAGAATGGAAACGTTAAGACCACATGAATGGAATTGGCTTTGTATGTCATTGGAAAACAGGAAAGCGATATTAAATGGTAAATAAATCAAATTACTGAGTATAGGCACAGAGTATGATGACAGTGGGAGGCAAGGGAATGATTCGCCTTTGTATGTTAGACACTGAGTTGGACATTTTGGATGATAAACAAAAGTAGAATGTACGTTGGGGAATTAAAAAGTTTAATCTGGGTTTCTGTCATAGTACATCATGCAGGTAGCTGGATGGATAATAGCCTATTGGGTCACCAGGCTGACCCCCTCCAGTCAGGCAGCATCGGCACAATAGAACATTGTGACATACTATAGCATTGCAAAAGGTTCTCTGCTCTACTGTTAACATGATTGTGAAACAAAGGAACCCCGTTCCAATAGCACTATAGCTATGCCACCACAAGGTGGCATTAAAGCATTTGAATGACCTGAGCCATCTACAGCTAGTGCTATAGATACTGTGATGAAAGTATTCCACCTAGAGGGAGCAGTCACTCATGACGGATGGGCGGTGAATAATTGATGTATTTTCAAACTCACCTGCAACAATCCCTAATTACTACAGCTTCTAGTTACTAAAGCAGAAGTCTTTCTATGTGCACGTTGTAGCCTATTGTAAGTGCTGCTTAAACCTGATCTCGTGTCAGTTATCAGGATGTTGCAGGAATTGTGACACATTGGAGTTATACAGATGTTTTAAATTATGCCATTGTCCTCACTAAGTTATGTTTTCAGTTCAGACTGATAGAATATGTAGGCTTATAGGAAGTTCATTATAGTCATGCTTGGGTCAAATTGGAATGAAATAGTTTGCATTCTGTTATGGCTTCTTATGGCATTCATTCATGTAGAAACTGCACCATGATCATGTGCTGCAAAATGTACCTTCATATCATATATTTGCGTTATGTGAGTATTTTAAAATTATTTAAAAGTTGATTTAAGTTAGTTGATGTATGGAAGTACTGTGTTTTGTGAACTGAACTTTGAACCCAGTCAGTGTGTGTGGAGTATTGAATTTGTTTTTGTTGGGTTGAAATAATTTACATTTGTTTAACTGTGTATATGATTTGACCAGGTAGGTTGCTGTAACTTTTATAGTGACCTTTGTAGGTGTTTTTGATTTGAATATTTAAGGTTAAAACCGTTCAAATTGGCAGAAGTGGTTTGACTTAGTAGTAGCAGTATTTCATAGGCTTTTGTAGGCCTTTACCTTGTGATAATACAATTTCAGTAGACCCAGAATGATCAACATGCCTTATAAATGTTAATCAGGAGCCCATTTTCTCATCAACCTCAGTTTCACTTAAAATGTACAAAAGAAAAAGAACATGTAACAGTTTGCGAACAGTATAATGCTCACTCAGACAAGAAATACCACAAGAGGTATGAGGACAACTTTACAAGATTTAATTTATTAACTATTATACAGTTCACATAAGGCCTTCATCTTCATACATCATTCTCAGTCAGAAAATGTCATGGTTTGCTCTTGATGCACAGTACTTTATCTTTCACTTTTAAGCTATTTCACTTTTGTATTGTTTTCTTCTCTCATACTAATGTTTTAAAACAGGGTGAGGGGTCAAACCTCCTCCCTTGGCTTGTTCTTAAATCATGCACTAAACTTAAGTGGCCTTAAACCATTCACAAAATCGTAAAAATGGACTTTCAATCATTGAAATACACACTAGAAATGTTTTCTACCATTGACTAAAGGGTGGTTAGACCCCCCTAACATACAAATAAACAACCATTATAGAATAGTATGCACTCACGTTTTGCTCAGAGTGGCAGATTTGCCAGGGTTGTGTCAGAGGTGAAGTGATGCGGTAAGATTACATCCTCTCACAAGTCACATTTTAGAGGGACATTTGGGGCCAATTTATACCTCATCATACATCCATGTCACTCGACGAAAATAACTGATTTCAACTGAAAAACGTGACGCGTATGACAAAGTATAACATTGGGCTTTGGTTGGTGTTTCAATCACAATGCTATAGCTTGCTACTCCGGACTGTGAGACGCCACATCAGCATAGCGATCACATAGTAAGACGACCGACTTCCAACAGCATTGAGATTCCTTGAGTACCAGTAGGTAATGATCCCAAATATTAACACTAGCAAGCTAAGCTGATAAGCGCTGCAAATGAGAACCATGAAGGAACCACAATCACCCACGACTTCCATGTCAAATGTGGTCAACCTTCAAACGTCCGCAGTTAAATGGACAGTGCTCAGTCGAATGACTTTTATAGAGGGTGGTTAAAATATATGGGACATTCATTTAACTGTGCAATCACTGGAAATGGGCTGCTGCTTGCTTGTTTTTTTTCACCATTAAAGAGAGGACAACATGCCAGCACAAAACTAGTAAACTAGAGCAGGTAATAAATGCTTGGTGGGTAGTTCATCCCCGACAGTCCATGGTCCTTTTCTACAGGTCAGTGTGTTTAAGAATAGAACTAGCAGTGAGAGTGTTTTGAGAATACCCAGCTATCGGAGTTAAAGGTCCTTAATATTAGATGAGTACAAAGAGATTGGTTTGATAGACAGCCTCAGCAACACATCCAGGAACCGATCAAATTTCAAGTGTGCGGTTTCCATAGACACCAGATGGCAATGTAGAGTCATGTTCTAGTATGATGGTCTAAAGTCACCCTCTTCTACAGCATGGGCAAATCAATCAATAACTTTACAACAGGCAAGTAAAGTCTCCTCTGTGGTAATCTAACCTGGTTTGAACAAACTTCCCTAAACCACTACTCATATCAGCCACAATAACAGCCAGAGGGGGAGCTCCATGAAAACCTTTTTTTTTTAACATGGCTTGACAAACACGTAACATGGGCAGATTTTAGATTTCCCATCAACTTTTCAATAAAAAAAAAAAAAGGTAGATTCTGGGTCAACTGAAAGAAGACTCTTATCTTCCGTTTCACAAGCCTGCACTAATGCCACTCTCAGCCACCAAACAATATGGACAATTGATCAAAGTGGCATTTCATCACTTTTAACACTACACTATCAGAAAGTGCTTCAGAAAAAGTATGTGGATACAAAAACAAGTTTGATGTAAACAAATTTTGATCCGCCAAAGCTCTGTAGAGGCAATGGGTATGGCTGTTTGAGCTGTGAACTTAAAATACACACACTCACACAAAAACAGTCCCAACAACTCCCCTTACACGAAAACAAAAACAGTGATCATTAAAGTGCATCCCTGGATGTCCCCCCACCCCAAACCCCCGCCCCCACCAAACACAGAACCCACTTCTCCACGATGAACCCTAAGTTGGAGCCAATAACAGAGGCTCAAGGCAGGGCCCCAAAGGCAGACGGAGAGGACCTTCTGCTAAATGGGGCAAACTGCTGGCCAAAGGACACGGAGGAGGGCAGTCTATAAATCCAGTGGCAGTACTTTTATGAGCAAAAAACAACTAAAAAACGTTTATACATAGATAACATGGTGGCCACAAATCATATCTTCCAGGTTGACATGGAGGTTTGGACTTCTTGGGTACATGTGTAGGCTGATGTAAGCGAAGCTTAGTGTTACAGTATTACAGCTCATGCCCC
The DNA here is from genome assembly GCF_963280865.1 of Gymnoscopelus braueri. NCBI lineage: Eukaryota > Metazoa > Chordata > Actinopteri > Myctophiformes > Myctophidae > Gymnoscopelus > Gymnoscopelus braueri. Next base: position 26,144,972 of record NC_137609.1, on the reverse strand, counting down.
CCTTCTGCACACGCTGCCCGATGGCAGAATCCAGGCTGACGGGGGCTCAGACAGAGGGCACAGAGGAGAGTCAGTAGCCATGGTAGCCAGCCCTGGCACATTATGTAATAAGTATGGTGGCAAGTGGCAAGTCAGGTTTAAGTGGCAAGATTCTCAAGATGCTGCACAATTCATACCTCCATAGTCTGGGTTATCCGCAACCTTCTTTAGTGTGCATGTGTGTCTGTATATGTTGGGAGATATGATCCAGCATCATCATGGGCACATGTGGTTTCATTGTCTCTCACAGTGTCTCTTGTTCAGCGGGGGAGTGATGGGAGTGGGGGTGTTGGTGTAGCGGGGGCAGCAGGGAGGGCAGCAGGGACTGTAGGGGGGACTGGGGGGTTGTGGGCGGGGACTGCTGCAGGGGGCTGAAGTGTGCCCCCGTGTGCGGCGGGGAGGAGCGGTAGCAGGAGTAGGCTGAGCTCCCGGTGAGCGTGGTGGTGGGCGAGGCCGGCAGGCCACCTAGGCCGGTGGGCGAGTCGAGGAGGGGCTGGTTGTAGAAGAAGAAAGCACACTGGTGGATGAAGGACTCAATGATTGTCTGGTAGGTGCGCGTGGCGGTCAGAGCGTCCATGGTGGTGAAGTCTGGTCTCATGAGGGTGGGCCAGAAACAGATGGACAGGTTCTCACTGGTCATCAGGTTTAACCTGTTCAGCTGGCTCACCCTACATGGAAGGAAAATTACATTCACATCAGCAAAGCCACAATGAAAGGGATGTGAGAGTGAAGGTAGATTTAAGACAGCACTCACTTGTGTAAGTGGCTCGTGACGTATTTAAAGACATCATAATTCTCCCTGGGGAACCTCCTCAGGACATCCTTCATGGTATACAGCCTCTGCTCTCTGTCGTTGATCTCTGCACACACATTTGATAGGGAAGTTAGCAATGTGACTCATCATCCACAGTGACGGGAAGCCAAAACTAACCTCTTGCTGCCGCTCTATGTGAAAATTAACCTGTCAGTCATTTTCTCACAGGCAAGCACTTTCCACGGCAGACTCATCGTCACTGGATAAAAGACTGAGCGACATCAGTCGTTTGTGCTGGTAGCCATTAAGCTACATAACCAAACCCCCATGTGTTTTGTCTACTGTGATGAACACTAGCATCATAATGAGAGGCTTGCTTAGCAAGACTTAAAGTTTTCTATTTTATGTTATTTTTCATTATTGTTACCTAACCTTGTATCTCTCATCCCATCAGGGGGTTACTTACTGAAAGCATCCAGTAGATCCACCTGCAGGGCACAAGGCACCAGTGGCTCAGGCAGCTCAGAGAAGAAGCTCTTCAGGCCTCCAGCCACAGTGTTGATGGCGAAGTCCTTCTCCACCAGGTCCAGTCCATGGTCTGCATAGGGAGAAGGAGGGATGGGGTGGTGAAAGAAGGAGAGAAAAGATAAGCATCAGTTGCAGTTGGTTGGACTGTCCTAAATATAAATTGACCGCAGGTTTCAAATTCCAGTCTCCTTCCTGTCCATATATTGATCGGCCAAACACAGAATTACATGACGTGTCTCACCCAGGTCAAACTGTCTCTGCATGCTCTCCATCTCGGACTTGTTTCCGCTTACCCGGTACAAACCTTCTGTATTGAGACCTGACAGCAAGGGGAGAGAGAAGAAAAACACATATTATATAGGAAAATCACCCATTACAGTTACTAAACTGTGCGATCATTCATGGATACACTCTTTACTATGAGAAAAAGCATGTTTAAATGAGTCTGTAGGCACTGTAATAGGCATGTGAATTTAATTATGCAGTCTTGTATGTATAAACGAATGTAACCGCAATGCACATAAAAGGGGGACAGAGGAAAATGAATAAAGTAACATCTTACCTGTTGTCTCAATATAGCGGACACACTTCTCAATAAATAGTGGGATGGGTCTGTCTGGGGACACAACATTCACAAGTGGGACCCCAAAGTAACTGCTCTCCAAGGGCTTGGGAATAGCTGGACGGGGCTTTGTTCTTGTTTTCTGTCAGAAGATAAATGATACAGTTGTGAATGTAAATTAAGTTGGTGTTGAGTGGCACTCATTAGCTTCTCTTGGGATGAAACATTTTCTGCGGTTACCATTTCTGGCAGCACTGAGGCATGCCAAATTCATCAACCCTCTGTAACACAAAGTCCTTCCCTCAACTTTGACTCAGTATGAGGTACAACTATTGTCAGCACAATACAAAGCACAAAGAGATGTCTTTGTTTGCTCTTTGATACTGTTAATATACTACAGTGAACTACAGTGAGGTGCTTCATCAACATGTAGACAGAACTGTTTATCATTAGCAGTTATAGGAGGCATGCATACCTTAGCTGTTCTCCGCAGGCTTTTCAGAATGTTCCTCTTTTTGGGGTCCTCACTCTCTTCATTAACAAGGCTCTCTCCTTTCAGGGTTCCAAAGTCGTCCTCCTTGGACTTAGGAAGAGCTCCCATCTCGTCATCACTGCCTATGAAGCTGGTACGGAAGCTGCTGAACTTGCCCAGGCGTTTGGACCGGTCGCGGTAAAGACGAGGCTTTACTCCCGCAGCTGAGAACTTCCTCCTTCGCTCCAGGGAGCTGCTGTCTGCTTCACTATCTGAGCCATTGCCGTTGGAGTTCATCCTGTTAGCATTGCGAATGGTGATGATCTTGCCTTGTGTGCTATCGTGTGGCACCGAGTAGATGATCTCTTCATTGCTTTGGCGTGGTTTTGAGACAGCATCCATGGGCTCGGCATAGTCCGAGGGGTCGTAGCCTCCGTCTCCACCAGGCACCCAAGTAACAGCAGAGGGCAGGGACCGACGATGGCCCATTGTATCACTGTACGGGCTACGGCTTGACTTGCGGAAGTCAAAGGTGACGGTGGGTTTAAGTCTGACCTGGGGGGGCATTTTGTTGTTGAGCTTGTTCTCAAAGGAGCTGATGTCCGAGATGACAGAGATGTCACTGGAGTCTAGATCAGGCAGGGTGAAGCCTCCGCCATGGGAGGTGAGTGCACCGTCGTAATATGGTGGAGATGGCTCCACGTCATCCTCAGAATCTAGGAACAGTGTGACGGGACTGGGAGAGCTACAGCGCGGGGAGTACACATTTTCAGTGGTGCAGGCCTCAGCCACGTTATCATACATGTGTGTGGCCTCCACAATGTTGCGTTTCTCGACCACCTCGTTCAGGAAAGGCTGGAACATTTCGAGCCTGTGCAGGCCTCCCACCACTCCCCCAGACCCACAAACAACACTGTTGAAACGACCCTCAATCTCATGGGCGAGCTCCTCCCCCTGGATCAGCTGTTCACGGGCATAGTCGCTGTCAGTCAGCTCTGCCTGGCTATCTCCGACTGCCAGCAGCTGCACCGGGATGATGTCTTGAACCTCACAGAGGAATGCACACAGGGTTTCTAGGGAGGCCTTTCGGCAGACAGAGTACGTGGCGATGTAGCCATGCACCAACCTGGTCTTCCGCAAAGAGAAGGAGGCATGGTAAGACAGCAGAGAGAGCTCTATGAGCAGCTTGTGTCCTCCGATTGTATGCTCTAGCATGACAGAGGTGCCGCTGTTGGATATCGGCCTGCAATGCGGAGCCATTAGGAAGGGGGAGAGGAGCTGTTCATTGTCATAGGGATCTCCGCACATTATGCACATGACAATGCGGATATCCGCCTCTGCACTGGCCTGGTGAGGAGAGTCTCTGAGACACGGAGGTTCAGGGTGAGGGGGCAAGGGAGGGGAGCTGCTACAGAAAGATGTGCTCCTCCTGATGTCCAGAAGGCCCCTCAACACCTGATTGATTTGCATTTCATTAACATTATGGCCGTAGCCCACGCCAGGGGAGGCTGGGTCTAAGAAGCTACATTGCAATCTCCTTGCAATCTGCTGACCCTGTGTTATCAGGTTTAAGGCGGTTTCTCCACCAATATCTGTATATGACCCCACCCCCCTTTTAGTGACTAAAAGCAAAGAGGTCAATAGCTGAGCCAACTGGCTGTCCCTTCTACCCAACGTTGACTCCCTAAGCCTCTCGAGGCTGTCGACCACATAGGCTAGGGACTCCTTTGAATTATACAGACAAAGACATCCATGAGGGGTAAAGGTGGGAGTGTGGAAGGAATTTACAGGAAGTCGCACATTGCCCTCGATGGGGCGCAGTGTCAGCTCGTACATCTTCCCATCTAGAACATAGCGGTCGTCATTTGTACAGAGTGCCCTAATCTCATTAGCAAATTCCCTGGCCAGTCCATCCTTTCCCAGTATCACAAGGTTAATTCTATCAGCCTTTGTGTCCCCAAAATGAGTTTTCATATCAAAAAAGGGGTAGCATGTGGGGAAATTTAAAGCCAAGAGCTGTTCGATCTTAAAGTCTCCACACTGAGGACTGCTGGGGCAAGTCTCCTTGGTAGGGTGATAGACAAAATGGATATGTTTCAATACGAGAGCATCTCTCTCGGCTGGAAGCTTCTGGAGGGCTTTGAACCGCTGCTCTTCCCCCAAAAGCTCTTGGATGGCACCCATCTTCTCCTTACTTGGCTTGGCATCCACCTCAAGCTCATAGAAGAGCTCAGAGTATTCCAGCAACAGTTCCTGGAAGTCCTCTTTAGCATGGTCGATGATCTCCTTCTGGTGGCGGTTGTAGAGGTCTAGGTACTCTTGTTCCTCCAGCCACTGGTAGAATTCTTCATTCATGATAAAGCTGCGCGCCTCCTCCCAGGGCTTACCTGGTGTGACAAACAGTGAGCATACCAGCTTGTGTTTGAACTCCTGGCGCATCTCTGCCCGCCTGCACTCATTCCGCAAATGTTCCAGGTGGGCATCAAATATCGCTTCTGCCGCTGAAGTCTCAAGCAGGTCTGAGGGAATACGCTCATCCTCCATGTTGTCAATGTGAGAGGTGTCCTCCCAAGGTGAATCCTCCAGAACTACAAACCAGTGGGCAAAGTGCGGCTTAGACTCCAGGACCTTCTGTACTCCAGACCAGCTCAGCTGGTCAATTTCATCCAGGTCAGGCACCAAAGAACTAAGAGCTAAAGGAAGAGTGCTTAAGTATATTTTACGGCGCCTCTCAATATGTTCTTGCTTCAGGCGGTAGACATGCTGTTGAAAAAGCTTTTTGCATTTTGCTGTGCCCTCCAAAAAGACATATTCTTTGTACTCTGCGGAGGTGTTCATGCGTCTACTGGTGTTTACCCAGGTTTCATTGTGATTTTTCACAATACGGTTGATTAGCCATTCATAGCGATCCTTGGCGGAAGCTATCTGCTGACTCTGGATTTTGAGGGCTTCGAAGTAAGGAATGATCTTGTGCTTGCCCCTGGTCTTATCAATTAGTTGCACTAGAGTAAGGAAGGCAAGGTCAACATTGATATTGGAGCGTGCGGATGTCTCCACCACGGGAAGACTCTTTTTAGTAATAGCAAATGTATGTGAATCTTTGATATAACGTTCAACTCCCTCGTCGCACTTGGTGAGGACCAACACAACAGGTTTCTTAGTCTTGCTAAGCTGCGCATATAGGTTAGTGACAAATTTCATCTGATCATCAAAGTTGCGATTCATGCCGCGGCTGACGTCAACACAAAGGATGAATCCATCCCCCTGCAGCTTACCCTCGGGCATCTGCTTCTGCTCAAAGTCTTGCTCCAGGCCCAACTGGTCTGTGCAGAAGTACATGAGCTTCTCTGCTGAAGCCAGCTTAGTGGACGCTGCCCGCTTGATATAGGGCTGCATAGCAGTGCTACGATGTGGCTGAAATGTCTGGTCATCAATGAATTCTGTTTGCTCCACAACATGCATTCGACACTCCTGCCCGTCCTCCAGGAGCCGGGAGACCTCTCCCCAGAACAGAAAGTGATCATTGTTAACCACCCGCCCCCCAAAGTCACTGGTGCTCAGCACTGACGTGTGGTCCAAATAGAAGTCATCAGCACTAGGCCGAACATAGCGATTACACAAGCAGGACTTTCCAACACCACACTGGCCCTTCTCCTTCTCTGTTCCTGACAAACCAACCACAAGAAGGTTGTAAAGGGGTACTCCTCGGGCCTCTTGCTTTTTCGCCATCATCATCGTTTGCTGACATTCATCCTGCTATATACAGGCACGGTAGAGGGGAATAAACTTGAAAGTTTGTCCATTAAGTAGCTGATGCACAGAATTAATTAGAGAGCGTCTTAGTTTGAGATTTAAATGTCTTCTATTGGCCTCCAACTTTAATCAGCAGAAGAATGTGTGCAGTCACTCGTTACGCAGATCTGACCCTGTCAAATACAAGCAAAGAACAAAAAGAAGTTATTAGCATTTGTTCTAAATGAAAGTTGAAATGCAAATCATTTTCCTGTGGAAACAGAAATCAACTAATACCCACAAGCCACCATGAGTAAAAAGCACAGTATTATTTCTTTGATTTTGTTAAAGTCATAATCATAGTCCATAATGGGCTCAAAATAATATCTAAAAGAGAGCTATGAAGAGAGAGTAATGCTTAATAGCAGTCAACTGTGGATCTGTGCAATACCGACTTTTTAACATGTGCACTGACAACATAAAAGAGGGACACACTAACAAACATTATCCAAGTTTCTTTGGTACAGTTCGTTTTCAATAAACTAATTTTGGAATTCCTACCAACCACCCTTGATCCAGTGACTGTGTATTTAAGAGTGTGTGTGTGTGTAACTGCGTGCACACATAAATGAGCAAACATCGAAATAGTTAATGAACAACACAGGGGGATAGCTATATGAAAAGAATCTAAATCTTGTGCCATACTTGAATGCCCCTTTAAGTGACTTCATGTCAGCGAAACAATGGCTGGTTACTGCTCCGTCACTTGGACTTAAATTACTTCTTTTTTTTGTTGAGGCATATGATTTTGGAATACGAGGAAGAGAAAGAAAACAGACTTCCATTGTGAATGAGGCTAAGCAGGCTGTGGATGACTTCCAGGCACAACTTGCCAATCATGTTTGCTTTTGACTGTGGATCTGATGCATCACAGATAAACATCTACAGTGATCTAAATGCGGCAGAAACAGAACCAAGTCTGATGCTCTGTAATTGTTGAAATGTTGGTTGCTACCTATAATAGAAGCATGGTATTAGATATTCAGCTATGCCCATTCCCTTTTATACTTTTATTTTCCAAGAAATTATATAGGCGTGTGTGTGTGTGTGTGTGTGTGTGTGTGTGTAGTGTGTGTGTGTGTGTGTGTGTGTGTGTGTGTGTGTGTGTATATATATATATATATATATATATATGTATGTATATATAAATAAACACACACTACTTGTTCTCAGATAAGCCATGGATCTAATTATCTACTGGAAAATATAAAGGGCACACCTGAAAAATTATAGACGATTCTAACAGCTTTTAGTGTGGACTGAGTTTCCTGCAATGTTTCGAGTTCACTCAATCCCAAGATAAACAACATTTCCTATCGTGAAATATGAAGGGAGTGGTGTTTTTTCCAGATGGCAATGCTCCCATCTAAAGGGTAGGACAGGTCACTGAATGGGCTGGTGAATATGAAAACATTAGGCAGAAACCAATAGCCATCTGTCTCAGTCAGTCGCCAGTTTGAACCCAAATCAATAAGATATGATTGTATTATTTTATGCCAGAATGTACAAAATGTCAGATCAGATCATTAATTATGTTAGTTTATCATGCCATATAACTACGTGGTCAGTCTTCAATGTGGTTCTATAGAGACTTGTAGAATCTATGGCCAGGTTATAGATAACGGCCTCGGCCTACAAATTAACTCCTTGGGCAGCCAGACAGTGTCCACTTTTAGCTGTGCATTTCATTCAACAACAACAACAAGCTCATAGACGTATGAGTAATGACTTGAGGAGCAGAATGACTAAACAGACAAAAGTGTGGCTTCATCATCATGCCCAAAAGTGTGTGCATCGGCGAATAAAGGAATGAATAAGCGGTCAAGTTAAAATGAGATACGCAGCTTTATTGTGTCTAATGTCACGGTCAAAACCACCATGGGTTTGTCGGTAAACGGAAGAATCGCCCCTAAACACGCTCGCCCCCATTTTTCCGCTGTCTCACTGAGGATAAGGTTAGAAGTAAGTTTAGGGTTAGGCTGCAGGGATAGTTTTACTGAGGTGAAGTTTAGGAATAAGGTTAGGTTTTGGCACAGTTTTACTGAGGTTAGGTTGAGGAATACGGTTGGGTTTAGGTATAGTTTTGAGTTAATACCAGGTGAATACCACCGGATTTGCCCCGGGGCGACTGTGTTTTGGGGCGAGCGTTTTGGTATTCGGGTTTGTCCATACCGCTCAGCTGAGCTAGGCCTGATACCCACATTAACAAGTTATTTACGAAAGGATCATTCTCTAATCTATTTGCAAACGTCGACGTGACATCCAACACTCACTTCAATTACGTATTCATTTATAAGAAAACCAATTGGCTCGTGTGTTTTACTTCAAATTCCGTATAGATTGGCTAAGGATACACGCAGGCTTTTTGAGTGGATGTTGGGCTGTGAAGTGACCACGCCAGGCCTCTACCAATGTTGCCATTTTTTGTGACAGAAATAAGCAACCGGCTCTAGGAAAACAAGCCCAAAAGAAGCAATTTAGGCCACCTGAGCACTTTAAATTGAAAATAGCCAATCTACAAGCTCACAACGCGTCACGATGCGACGCGTTATGAGCTTGTAGATCTTTTTTTCTTTTTTTTTTTACTCTTGCAATAAAATGTGGAATATTTGCTTTTTATTTTTAAACATCCTAACAACATAAATGCTCCCCTGCATGGGCACTAAACATTTTCGTGAAAATATTTGATAACCACTGCTTTAACTAATTTTTTTTTTTTAAATGGAAGAAATCCTAAATAAGCAAATACACTTTAGAAACGAAACAAAAAAAAACGCAATAACGCAATATAACTACCAATTTTTGCAAGCAACTTAACAGCAAAAGAAGCCCGAAGTCGCTCATAATAAGCCGACATGGCAACACTGGCCTCTACTGCTGTCTAACAGAATGAATTCTATGATTCATCCACCTCGCCCTGCATTCTGACCAACCATGATGAACTAGTTAGTAGAACGCTCTCTCACTTTTTATTCAGACATGTCTGGGTGTTGTTCAATGTTAAGAGAACGTAGATCTACAGTGTCAAGTGTTCACATTACAAATACATACCATGGCATTCATTCTCCTTGTCTCTCCTTGCATCTGTCAGGCCGGTGGTTGCCGCAGCCGCAGCCCTCCTCGCCGCCTGATGTGCACGAAAAGACTGCAGAATACTCTAGTGGCTCTTCCCCTTGTAGTCAAATTACAAGATTATTTTTGGTGGGGTTTATTTAATCAAACTACCGCTAATCCTGGGGCTTTGTCCGTATTTTCTTGTATATTTTTTTTCCCCCCCTTCTTCTTTGTTATGAATCACTGCGTTATTAGCCAGAAATAAGCAGCTTCTTCAATCTTGAGTCAATCCAACTATTTGTTTCTGGACAGATTTCCCTCACAGCCGTACAGAGATGTGCTTCAGCAGCGTCTCCTCCTTGGTTCCACCACCACGTTGCTTTTTTCAATCATTATATTCAGTCCATTGTTAATGCGCCTCTTCTACAATAATACGGTGTCGCCCGTGCACAGGGAAGCGGTGAGTCGGTTGCAATAGCGGCGACGTTCCGCCCGAAATACGCCCTAAAAAAAGATTTAACTAAAATCGCTCATGTCCTTATCAATTGATCAATATGTTGCGTGTGTGTGAGAAAGTGTTTTTCAGCTTTCCAATAATGGCGGCGGGCGGCCCTCCCTCCCTCCTCCTCCTCCCCGGACCTAAGCCTCCCCGGACCTAATTCTCCTCTTCTTTTCTTTGGGAAAAAAGGGAGCCGTTGGAGACAGAGGCGGCGGAGAGACTCACCCAGCGGCGCACTCACACAACTGCAGCAGCGCGAGGTGTCTCGAGCCGAGGCTCACCGAAAAAAGAACAGATCTACAAGCTTACCACAAGCGACTCCCAAACTCGCTCGTCACTGCTTTCCTACATAGGGATCTATTCACTTTTGTGTGTTGCAGATCTGGTCTAGAGCGGATACGGAAACGTTATCTGTGTATGTCCATGTTTGTGTTTAGTGTCATTACAGGATACAGTAGGCGGGCTCTTTCACAGATATTGGCATTTAACAAGAAATAGAAACCAGGCTTTTCTACGGGTACAGCTTTCCAAATTATGGCCTAGTAATTTGGCTTCTGGGATTGCTTCGATGTGAATAGACGGTGTGCAAACAGTGATCAATTGATTCAGACATTCAACTTTAGAGGCATACTGTATTTTTGACCAAATATTGATCCTGATCCTGACTTTTTGTTCATTTCCAACCGCAACATCACGGCCCCCTGGCGTATATAGGCTGTATGGCAGGCTATCAGATATCACGCAGTGCAACTATTTAATGTAGGTATATATTTTTTTAAATTTTGTCTGATAACTTCTGCCAGCTTTAACTTTAACACAGTTTGATTGAAACAGAATGAAAAATGCTCTCTTTGATTTGTGGTGTTGTTGGAAACATATTATGTAGCATGATTACTTTGTCTTATCAAGCACTTTGAGCTGCATTTCATGTCATGAAAGGTGCTATACAAATAAAGTGTATTATTATTATTATATAGAAGTTCATACTTCCTAAATTCGCCCGGAATAAGTCCAGTACAGAAGGCAGACCACTAGAGTGGTTTTACAGTAGTGTTGCCATGTTTTGTGAAAGAAATAAGCAACCAGGTCTAGGAAAACAAGCCCAAAAGAAGCAACCTTATTATGCATCGGGCATCGGCTATTTGAAAATAGCCGATCTACAAGCTCACAACGCGTCGCGATGCGACGCTTTGTGAGCTTGTAGATCGGCTTTTTTCAAAAACTCTTGCAATAATAACTACCAATTTTTACAAGCAACTTTACAGAAAAATAAGTCGCTTATAATAAGCCGACATGGCAAGGCTGCTTCAGAGCGAAGGGACGCTGTTGGGACAGTTGTTTTACTGGAGAGTCAATGAGAGACATGAATGAGTAGGACCTGCTACTGCATGAAGTTTACCATGCGTCCAGGACATTGAGGGTCGCAAGAAGACAGGAGATAAGTATGCATTTTCATTTCTTGTTTTACTCATCACTTCGTTAGTTAGGCCAGTGGTTCTCAACCCTATTCATATCAAGGTCCATTATTTATTCGGCATTTGAGCCACGGAGCACGGACCACCATTTGATGAGATTTAGACTCTCAGACCCAAAACTTAGAATATTTTGTTATCGTTGGATAAGAATTTGTCCAAGCTGTATTAATGTGGTCTACCGTAGGAGAGACAACGTTGATCAAAATAACAATTCTTCTACATCCTCTAATTGTGTTAGGCTACTTCTTGTAAATTAAGTAATGCAGATGTTTAACAATAATTTAACTCTTGAGAGCGTAAAATGAAACGGGTCCACTTGGTTTCATTTTACACTCTCAAGAGTTAAAGATATATAAGGGTCCATTCCATTTGGTTACCAACTCTCCATCATTTAGCTGGGGACCACCTGGAACCCCCCTCAAGGACCACTGGTGGTCCCCGGACCACTAGTTGAGAACCACTGGTGTAGTTGAATAAATGAATGCTGAGCTGAGCAAGTTTCTCGATCGACATTCTGATATTTCAAATTGAAATATTTCAATTGCCATTTGATTAGGGTAATTGATTGATTGATTGATTGATTGATTGATTGATTGATTGATTGATTGATTGATTTAATACTTTATTAGACAGAAATGCAAACAGCATAATATACAGTCACACATTTGGGCTAAAATGATAACTCCTGGGGATCTTAAAGATTCTTAAAGTATTCAGAAATTTAAATCACACTTTTCTTTCTGGGTAATTTTTTTGTGGCATATAACGGTAACAGGAAGAGTGGGCACTAAGGAAGAGTGGGCACCTCGATGTAAAATTGGCTAGTTTTTCTAAAATGTTAAAAGATATAATATTTAGGAAATGGTCTTAAGTAAGGATAGTATACATGATTAAAACATGCTTAAACATTCGACAATTAAGGTCTAATATTTCTACAATTGCTGCAAACTGCTACAAAACCTGGGTATCCAATCATTTTGGGCATAAACAAGAAGTTGAAGGATAGATTTAAGTCTAATAATGATGATTACTTAAGATAACTTTTCTTTTTTTTCTTTTTTTAATTTTGGAAGAAAATAGTCAATTTTATGTGTCTGAAGTACACAATACAAAAAGCATACTTTCAAATTGTCCAGACTCTTATAAACCAACAAGTCAACCAAGGAATATAGTAGCCTACTCACCTACTGTATTGTTATTATGTCTGAGTATGAGCATTTGACAAATTGTCAATACTTAACTGATAATTAATGAGATTTGAATGCTTATATGTGTGTGTGTGTGTGTGTGTGTGTGTGTGTGTGTGTGTGTGTGTGTGTGTGTGTGTGTGTGTGTGTGTGTGTGTGTGTGTGTGTGTGTGTGTGTGTGTGTGTGTGTGTGTGTCTATGTCTATGTCTATGTCTATATATATATATATATATATATATATATTATATATATTATATATATATATATAACAACAGACATGAGAGGCACAAGAGCCAGTTGCAGTTTGTCTTACTACCACTAGAAAGTGCTATAACCCCTCCAACTATTGAGCAAGCCTCCAACATGTAAAATAATGTTGAACAGCGAGCTGGGTTTGCCAACTGGTTGTGGTTATTAAATAAACCAATTTACATCACATAAAACCACTGATTAATTATCTATGTAGCCTAATAACCAGAAAGCCTATTGCATTAGTAAATGACTCTATTATCAACACATGTTTGTAAGATTCAGTTTTACATCATAAGATGTGTTTGACAGGGATGTAGGGTTAAGAAGTTATACAGGTGAAAATAGGGTGAGAACAAACAACAGATGGGTGCTGTAGGAACGTTGCACAGATGGACAATGTGTGGGTGATGATCAGTGGTGGAAGAAATACTCACATGTTTTACTTAAGTAAAAGTATCAATACTGCAATGTAGATATAATCTGTTACAAGTAGAAGTCCCGTTTTCAAAATGTACTTGAGTAAAAGTACAAACGTATCAGCAATCAGCATCAAAATATACTTAAAGTACCAATAGTAAAAGTACTCATTGTGCAGAATGTCCCATCTCACAAGTTCAAATGTATTAAAAAAATCATTTGAAAATAGCCGATCTACAAGCTCACAATGCGTCGCATCGTGACACATCGTGAGCTTGTAGATCAGCTATTTTCAAATGGACAAAATATAACCGGCTGAAGTGGTTAGTGTGTTTTGTAATAATAATCCAAATCTACAAAGTAACTAGTGACTAAAGTTTTCATGTAATTGCAGTGGAGTAAAAGTACAATCTTTTCCTTTGAGATGTAGTGGGGTAGTAAAAGTAAAAGTATTGAAAAGTGTAAATACTGAAGAAAGTAAAAAATACCTCCAAATTATACTTAAGTACAGTACTTGAGTACATGTACTTTGTTACTTTACACCACTGGTGATGATACTTAAACAGAAAAGACAGGCAGGGAGGACATAGCAGCCCTAACCTAATAACACTGCTTGTGACTTTTATATAGGGTAGGTGACATATTGGAGGGATGGTGTCTGTCTAGCATGTTGAGATAAATACTCAGTGCCAAAGATTATACCTGATACCCACTATCTTATTTCTTCAATGCACACTTTCTGGCTCACACTCACTGTGTGTGTGTGTGTGTGTGTGTGTGTGTGTGTGTGTGTGTGTGTGTGTGTGTGTGTGTGTGTGTGTGTGTGTGTGTGTGTGTGTGTGTGTGTGTGTGTGTGTGTGTGTGTGTGTGTGTGTGTGTGTGTGTGTGTGTGTGCACGTGCGCGGGAGAGAGCAAGTCTGTTTTGCAAGGAGAAAAGTCAAATTTTTACCACACCCATATATAATTCCTCTATGATTCATCATTCCATTGAATCATTGTTGTAACTGAAAGCCATTTTAGTAAAACCACAAGAAGAGGGAAAACCATGGGATATCATAATTCTTTCCATAGGCAATAAGCACATTATACTGTATAAATGCAGACTACTTAGTACTTAATTACAATAACAATAAACCAAAAGGAAAGATTAGAATACAACACCATGGTTTTGAGATCTTCTTCAGCAAGTTATAAATTCAGATGTTGTTGAGCTGGTAATGGGATTTACCTATCATTATTGGAAATGTAAGTCAGGCGCAGCTTTCATTTTGCATCATGAGAATAGACCAGAGTGACCCTGAAGAGAGAAGACGAGAGGGAATGTAGTTTTTTAAATGTGCATGCCATTTGTTATTGACAGAGATGCTGCAATTTATTATGTGTTATATTCTTGTGTAATGATGTCTTGGTATTGTGCAGAAGAGTTGGAGGCAGTGGAGCAGTGAAGGCTGAGCAGAGTGTGTTGTAGCGGTTTATTCTCATTTTATTTCCCCAATTCTTCATAATTGTGTTACAATTATGTTGATAGAGAGTGTTTGGTCCTGCTTTGATCAGCATTTGTCTTGATTTAGTGTTTTTTTTTGTAATAAAAAATATAAACTAGGGCATTTCAGCATCCAGAGATATGACAGACAGACAGACAGACAGACACAGACAGACAGACAGACAGACAGAGAGACAGACTGACTGACCGATCGATAGATAGAGTCAAAGTAGAATGAAGAAACATTGCAACAAGTCACAACACAATGTAAATAGACCACAATCCCACATAAATATATGTAGTTGACTATGGCCAGAAGGATTCAAAAACTTGTACAGGATATACATAGTAATGCCTCGACAAATTGGAACAGTTCATGCTAAAACTGAACTTAAGGAAATGATCACAACGGAAGATGGGGAACACCAGGAAAGAGCCAGGAAGGAAGGAAGGACTTCTTCAGCTCAAAGAAAGGGAACTGCAAAACAAAGATAGGAAGACTGGATGGGAAGAAAAGAAAAAAAACTGGAAAAAACAAGATGATAAAGCATTTGTTCAGTGAAGGGTGATGGGCTGATTGGATGCCCACCTTGATTCTCTTATTGGGCTGAGGCAGTGTGACTTAACACTAGAGCCGGACCAATGCCAGATTGTCTGGTCCCATGCTGATCCCCATTTCAGAGAGTCTGACCCTAGACCACTGAAAATGTTTTGACCAATATTTAGGAGGAAAAAGTGCATTTAAAAAAAAAATCTGTTTTAAAAACTGATTAGAAACACACAAATTGAGCTTTATTTTATGTAACTGTTTACGCTGTGGATTTGCTATTTTTGAAAACTTTTGAAAATGTTGAAAGTGGTTAACATTTGGGACACATCGGCTGCATTATTGTCAACACCGATCTCATAAAAAAGGCAAATACTGACCGATATATCGGCCTGACCGATATATATCGATCTTGTAAAAATATTAGTTTTGCCAGTAAAGTATGCCAGATGTTAGTAAAGTGTCCAGGGCAGAGAAAACCAATGTGTTTGCAGAGAATATGCGTATGCTTTTGATCATCATCATTGAAATTCTTTATTAGGAGTATTCAAGATCTCGTTTTCGAGTTTTTTACAATAAAAAACAAATAACAAAAAAATGAAACAAAATATCAACCAGACAAGAAACAACACATAAGACAACACAATCAGGGTATTGTACTCTGTAACTGTCCCAGAAGGAGAGACAGTGGTTTCAGTTATAATTATAAATATGTTTGTTTATGTAAAATTCATGTACACACTGGGTTCAAAAGATTCATTTAATTATGAATAAATAGTACTAAAAGTTACAATAAATATATTAAAAGGGTTTATATAGTACAAGATTTAAGGTAAAAATGCTGTGCCCATTGCTTAGAGGGTTCACTCTGACAAGCTTCACATCGTCAGAGTGAAGCTTGTCAATCAAGTCAGAAGCAAACAGAGCTGATCCGAGAGGTCACATTTAGCCAGTGGTTCTCAACCTGTGGGTCGGGACCAAACGACAGTGCAAGTGACAATTTAGAACTTTCAAGACCTTTTTTAATACCTATTTGTGTTTTACCATTACTGCATCAAAAGTAATCAACAAACTATACTATAAAAACAGTCAAACATCGGCCAAATTGTCAAATGATATAAGAAAGAGGCAAAACATTTGAAAATAGCCGATCTACAAGCTCACAAGTTATGAGCTTGTGGATCTGCTATTTTCACAATATTTATCTGGCGGGTCCCCAGTTCAAATATGATTATTTTGGGGGGTCATGGCCTGAAAAGGTTGAGAAGCACTGCTCTAAGCAAGCACAAAAAGATGGATCATTTGTTCAGAGTCAAGTATCATTGTCATTTTCAATGTCAGCGATAGCACACAGTTGATTTAACAGAATATTTTAGTAAGTTATCTTATTAATAATTATGGATTTGTTCATTGTTTAAAAAAGTGTATATAAAGTGTGGTGATGTAATGGTCACGGACATGTACAAGAGATCCTATTATAAGAAGCCAGTGCACTTTTGAACATATTGAAACATGTTAGGTCTTGGTTTCTCCAAATGGGAGAGACCCGGGTCCAACACGGCTTGGTTTTCATGTTGAAGGGGGTTAAGGGTTACTCGTCGTGGGGTTTTGAACACTGCCAGGTAAACAATAACAAACCGTCAAGCTGCAACAATGGAAAGCTTTCTGTATCTAGCAGGCGTGTACAGCATGATGACATGCCACAAAGGCACAAATTGTCCCTCCTCGGATTCTCAAGTATAAACCAACTTTGAACTGTCTATTTTTTGATTATGTCGAAATGCGACAGCTGTAACATCTACTGATGTAAACTGCCGGACTTGTGGTCTGGAGGGATTGGCACCACCGGGGACTTTAGCTGCTCAATAGTGTGGTTCTCTTTAACCTTCTCTTGTATCTCTACCATCTATGGATCAAATTGCTGTTTCAGTGCAATGAAATACAGTAAAGGAATGCTGGGGGAAGTGTAATTAGAAGGTAGAGAAGGTGAAGGGACATAAAGTAATTAATGAGCATAGAGTATATATATATATAATATATATATATAATATATATATATATGATCATTTAACTGTTGGAAGTAAAAGAGGCAACTTTAATAATTATGTATGTCTATTGCTTGAATATGCTTACTGACTGCATATTGACTGCTTGTAGCTGGTGGAGAGAGTGAACACCATGGGTATAAAATGAGACTGGGTGGAGATTTATTCTCCCTGTTTCTGGGTACACGCACGTGGGAGGGTGAGTGAGAGAACGAGAGGGGGAGGGGACTCTCCCCATCTGGGTAACATTATTCAGATTCCTTGGATATGGGATGATATTGGCAAGGGAAAGGCATTTGAGGCAAAGAGCAGGAGAGAGAGAGAGAGAGACAGTGAGGTATTACTGAAGGAGTAAGAGTAACTTTGAAGTAGAGGTAGCCGGCGGAGGGCGCTGCCTTCTCACAGACTCGACGTGACCTTGACCCTTTAAGATGGCTCACCCCCCCCCCATCTGGAGAGCAATTAAGACTAATTTATCACTTGCTGAAAATAACTGACTTTCAGCTGCCGCTTTGCCTGTAAATCAGCTGTTATCGGCGAGCGAGCAGCGTGGTTGAATATGTCAAAGTATAAATTAGCCTTAACTGTAGAATGGGAGGGAACAGGGAAGACGGAGATCTGCTCTGATCTAAAATCTAAACAGGACAGTATACAGTTTAATTGGTTATATTCACGAAGCCACATGCAGTTAGCAGTAAGACAAAGTAACAGGAGGTCTATTCACAGTTTTGCTCCAATTGGAGGTAATTGAATTTTGATGCGTTTGTGCAGTGAACTGATATTGTAATGATAATGATGATGATGAAGAGTTGTTTCAACAGCAGAGAGAGACATGCCACAGACGAGAGAGTTATTCATTTTGTTGGCAAGGCACTTGTGTTAACTCTCATCCAAATATGAATCTGTCTCAGCTTGTGTGAGGGGAAAAAAAGCAGGAGGGACGTCCTCTCTAAGGACGAAGGGAGGAAGCAAAACGAAAGAATGTACTCAGACATGTGATTTCTGTTTTTTCTTTTTTGTATTGCTGATTACATGAGAGCAATTTTAGGCTCTTAGCAAATGTTTCCAAAACCTTTCAACTCCCCCCATTTCTATGGCACTTTTTGCATTCAGCATACTTTCCCTTTACTCTTTTTTCTCTCTCTCTCTCTCTCTCCCTCTCCCTTTCTCTCTCTCTCTCTCTCTGAAATCCAAGTGTGTGACGTGTGAGTGGAGTTGCTGCCCTTGTTTCTTGCAGTGATTCAGACAGAAGGAGAGAGAGCAATGGTGAGAGAGGCAATCGTTCATGTGACCTGTCAATGGGAAGACAAAGTGAAGGTATAAACAAGGAGCGCTCCTGCCTTGCTTGAGTTAGTGCACTTTCCTCCACACAGGGACACCGGGCAGACACGCACAGAGGGAGAGAGGGGAGAGGGAGGCGTAGAGAAAGACACAAAGACTGACAGAAGCACAGCACGTCAACGAGAGGAGGAGGAAAAAGATAAGTCATCTGATTGTGTTGCTCGTGGACGGAGGTTGATGAGGAGATAACGGCCGAAGAGTCAAGAGGGAACGGCCTGCTCGACTCACCCTACGCCTAGGAGGAAAA